>NW_020954844.1:4774181-4824350 GCF_900497805.2 Vombatus ursinus
ATCTATCTATCTATCTATCTATCTATCTATCTATCTATCTATCTATCCCACCAAATGTGTTTAAAAAGAGAGTGGTGGAGTCTGAAATAGAAAAGTAGCAGATTAAAAAAAATAAAATCTCAACCATGTAGCATTTATCTTTCATGCTGAAAATGGTTGAAAATAGATTTTTTATGGAATGAAACAAAGCAAAAAATGGAATTGCTATAGTTATAATTTACATTTCTCTACTGTTTAAAGGCTTATAAATTTTTAATTGCATAATGAGTCTGTAAATACATTATACAAAAATAGTCCCATTTCAAAGACGGTAACACTGAGGTACCCAAGACTAACATGATTTGGCTACTTTCAAAGCATTATTCAGTATCAGAGCCTGCATTTGAACCCTGGTCTTTTGACTCCAAGTCCTGTGTCTTATTAAACTTTTTGAAATCTCATTGGCCCATGGTGGAGGTGGTACAGCTGGGGGCTATATTATTCTTATTCAGCTGGAATGGAGTTCCTATTATGATTGAATCATCTCCTACATTAGAGAGAAAATAGTTTTTCCTCTCCCGACAGTAACATCTAGCTCAAATAGAGAATCAAATCCCATGATATCTTTTAAATTAAATATATAAAAAATATATACTTTGGAGAGGATCTAACTCCATCAAAACTAGGGTGATATGTTTATAATGATAAGCAGAGGCATTATTTTAATGTTTTTTTGTTTTGTTTTGAATCCTCAGGGGTAAGCACATCCCTTGAAAAAAAATCGGATCACTGATTTATACCTTGAAGTGATGTCAGATACTATCTTGCCCAACTTCTTATTTTATAGATGAGAAAACCAATGCCTAATGAGATGGTCCATGCTTTGCCCAAGTCACAGAGCTAGTAAGTGGTAGAACTAGGATTTCAACTGAGGCATCTCAGGTGTGTCCTAGAGCTTATACAAACTGGTTTTTTGTTAAATTTTCAGTGTTAGCATTTAGATCTAGGGCATCTCTACATGCTACACATTAGGCCTTGATTTCTTGTTTTATTAGTTGTCCACAGTTAAGAAAGTGATGGAGCAGCTATTAGTAATTCAGAGTAAACTAAAAAATGTGTTTTGTATATACATATATATATATGTGTGTGTATGTGTGTATGCATATGTATGTATATGTATGTGTATATATATGTATAAGTATATATGTATATGTGTTTTTTTTCTCTTGGAGAGATGGTTGTTAAATATTTACCAGCATGCCACTATCTCATACCCAAACCAGGGCTTTTTCCACTTCCCTATGAAGTTGGTCACAATGTCGGGTACAGATGGGACAAGGCAGTCATTCCTACTGCTAGTGACATGCCTCAGAGTCTGTGACCTATGGACTAGATTCCGGAGCTCCATGGACCTGCACTGAAACTAGATTGAAGTCATTTTGCTGGTGGATCTTATCCAAACAAACCCTAGAGATTAAAGCCTAGTTTTACCCATGATCCTTCAAGGCTCAGCTAACATTCCACTTCTACTTGAAATGAATATTCATGATATATCTCTTTTGTGAAACTGATAACATATGTAGTCTATATCCTTTCTTGGACATTTGCCACATACTGCCTAGGGATGTCAATTCAATACAATTCAATTTAATTCAATAAACATTTATTTTTTTTTAAATTTTTTTTGGGGGGGGCAATTGGGGTTAAGTGACATGCCCAGGGTCACATAGCTAGCAGGTGTCAAGTGTTTGGTCTGAGGCCGTGTTTGAACTCAGGTCCTCCTGATGTCAGGGCCGGTTGCTCTATCCACTGCGCCACCTAGCTACCCCTCAATAAACATTTCTTAAGTACCCTCTTTGTGCCAGGCACTATTCTAAGAGCTGCCAGTTTGTGTCAATGTCAGTGTGGTGTGTGTGTGTGTGTGTGTGTGTGTGTGTATGTGTGTGTGTGTACTTGTGTGTATTTCATCTCACTTACAAGGCTTGTAAGCTCACTTGAGGGCCAGGTCTGTCTCTTCTTTCCTGCTTTTCTACATTCCCTTCAGGTCCCTGCAGAAGCAAGGAGGGATATCTGTGCTACTCTGATGGATTTTTCCAAGGATTTAACAAGGAAACACTTAATAAAGTTTTGATTGAATGATTTGCATAGCCCTTTACATTTGAAAAAAGGCTTTGCTGCCCATCATGCCATTTGTATGCTAAAACAACCCTGTGAGGCAGCATTCTTAAAGTGTGGGGACCCCTGTGGGTCCCTGAAATCCTTTCAAGGGGTTTATGAGGTCAAAACCATTTTCATAATAATACTAAGAGATTTCAATCTCAAGTACAGTAAATATCAAGAGATCTAGCCCAAAAGAAAAGCTCTTTGGGAGAGGATCTCCAAAATTCTTAATAGTATAAAGGGGTCGTAAGATTAAAATGTTTGAGAACCATTACTGTCCAGCACATATACAATGGGCCTCATTTTACAGATGGAGAAACAGACAGTGAAAAGTGTACTGATCTTGACATGATAGCACCTGAATTGGAAACCAGACTCTGTCACAGACCACTTGTGTGACCCTGGGCGAGTCATTTCTCTCCTCATCTCAACATCCTTCTTTATAAAATAAGGGTATTGGACTAGATGTTCTTTAAAGACTCTAATAATTCTAGAACTATGATTCAGTAACATATAGGATGGGATGGGAGTGAGGTGGCTCAGTGGATAGATTGCTGAGCCTGCAGTCAGGAAAACCTGAGTTCAAATATGTTCTCAGATACTTGCTGTGTGACCCTGGACAAGTCACTTAACTCTGTTTGTCTCAGTTTCCTCATCTGTAAAACAAACTGGGGGAGGAAATGGCAAACTACTCCAGTATCTTTGCCAAGAAGTCCCCAAATGGGATCATGAAGAGTTGAACATGACTAAAAAATGACTCAACAATAACAACAACAACAAGATTGAATGGGGCACAAGTGTCCATAATGTCATGGATGTCCTGAAGCACAAATTCACTCGGAGTACGTAATAAATCATAGGTCACACCGCGCATAAAGCATCAGATCTGGAGTAAAACCTGGATTCAAACCGTACCTAGGAGGCATTTAATAATTGTGTTACTCTGAGCAAGGCACTAACCTCTCTCTCAGTTTCTTCATCTGTAGAATGGAGATAATAATACCACCTACCTCCCAGGGTTTTTGTGAGGAGCACATGAGGTAATATTTGTAAAGCACTTAGCACAGCGCCTGACACATAGTACGTACTTAGTACTTATTTCCTTTTCTCCTTCCTTCCTTCCTATTTCCTTTTTATGTCTTGCCTGTATTCTTGTGGGCAAGGATGCTATCTTATATTTATGCAGATCACATACTATAGAGCAATTAATACATTATTACATAGTAAAAACAATAACAAATGAAACTAACAATAATAACGTCTACTAATACTTCGGAACAGTCTTGAGAATGTTCTTCACTCCTTTAATCCTTTGATCCCCATGATAGAGTCAATATATAACATGAGCATAGTGATACACAGACCTTATCTTCAGCTAAATTGTTCTATAGGCAAAGTTTGTTTCCTGAACTCACATGACTATATGTCCTTGTTTTGGGTCAGTCAATAAGCATTTACTAAGCACCTATTATTTGCCAGATACTGTGCTGAGGGCTTGCCCTTAGGGTTTAGGGTACCCCTGGGAAAGAGGAGGAGGGTATAAGGAAGGGAACAGTGCAGGCCTGCATAACTTGCATCTGTAGCTTGTCAAAAATGCCGGGGATGTTTTCCTCTACATTTTTCGTGGGCTGCCCAAAATTCTTTGGCATGCTGCAAGCTGCCTATGTGCTGCTTGTTGTGAAGGCCTAGATAAGTGTCTATTATATTTCAGGCAGTGTACTAAGGTTGCTACAAATATCTCTAGTCTTTACAACAGTCCTTTGAGGTAGTCTCCATTATGATCCTAGTATTATAATTGGAGCAGACAAAGGTTATAACTTGCTTATGGTCACAGAGCGAGTAAGTGTCTGAGGCTAGGTTCAAACTCAGGTTTTACTAAGTCTGGGCCTGGGCCTCTGTTCACTATGTTATCTAGTCACCTAAGGCAGAGCAGTAAGAGATTTTGCTGGAAAGGTAAACCATGGCCAAATTCTAGGGTCTTTGAATATCAGGATAAGCAATCTGGATTATATCTTTTTAGGGTAACATGAGGAGCTTTTGAAGACTGCTAAGCAATGGGATAGTGTGATCAGTCAACCAAAAAATGTTTATCAAGTAAGTTTTATGTTCAAGCACTTATAAGAATACAAAGACAAAAGTATAAAAGTTCTTGTCCTCATACAGCTTCAAATCTCGCTTTGGAGGAAAAATAATGAAAAAAATACACAAAATACAAGAAAGCTAATTTTAATTTGTTTTTTGAGGGTGAGACTATTATCTTGAGGGGATGAGTAAACATTTATGTGAAGATGATACTTGAGCTAAACTTCAAAGCAAATTTGAGATTCTAAGAGATGGAGATGAGTGTGACCAGCGCGACTGCATTGAGCCAGGAGACTAAATGTCATATATGAGCAATAATAAGGTGAGTCTATCTAGACAATAATCCAGTATGTGAGCAGACCTGAAAAGGGCTCGCCAAGCCCTCACGCCAAAGGGCCAGTGCTCTCTGAGCATCCGATATACCTGACAACTCCAGGAGAAATGCCAGGAGTAGAACAGAAATATGTACACAACATTCTTTGACCTGGCAGAAGTATTTAATACTGTCAGTCACAAGAACCTGTGTAAGATTATGGTGAAATTGATTGCCTAGAGAAGTTTATCAGTTCCATGATAGCAAGCTTATATGGGTTCTAGCTAATAGATGCCACTTTTGTGCTTTCCCAGTCACCACTGGAGTGAAACAAGGCTATATGCTTGCTCCCATGCTTATTAGCATGATGTTTGCAGCAATGTTATCAGCTGCCTTCAACAAGGATGAAAACAGCATAAAGGTCTGATGGAACTGATGGAAAATAATTTAACTTAAAAGGCTGCAAGCTAATATTAAAGTGGAGGGAGAGTTGATGCATGACTTTTTGTTCACAGATGATTGTGCATTCAATGTAGCCTCAGAGGTGGAGACATAATAGAGTATGGATCAATTCTCTGCCACTTGTGCTTATTTTGGCCTGACAATGAGCACCAGGCAAACAGAGGTTCCCTATCAGCCAGTATCCACACATGGAACCACTGATTATAGAAAATAGAGAAATGTTGAATGCTGTGGATAAGTTCACTTACCTTGGCAATCTACTTTCCAGGAATGTCCATATAGATGATGAGGTGATACATGTATTGCCAGATCTAGTTCAAGATTTGAGAAGCTCCAAAAGAAAATGTGGGAGATAAGAGGTATTAAACTGAATAGATACTGAAGGTCTATAGAGCCAGGCCATTATTGTTTGCTTGTGAAACCTGGACTGCATACCAGGGCCATGCCAGAAAATGGAACTGCTTCCATTTGAATTGGAGGAAAATGACTCTGAAGATCACCTGGCAAGATAAGGTACCAGACACTGAGGTCCTCTCTCTAGCTAAACTACCAAGCATCAAAACTACTGCACGGAGCACAGTTCTAATGGTATGGCCAGGTAGCCCAAATACCAAATACACATTTACCTAAAAGACTATTTTAAGGAGTACTTAGACAAGGCAAGCACTCACATCCAGGTCAGAAGAAGAGATAAAGGGAAACTCTCAAGGTCTTTCGAAAGAACTTTAGTATTTGTGGTGAGACATGGGAGATGTTAGCACAAGATTGGCCAGCGTGGTATGCCCACATCAAAGAAGGCACTTTATTTTTTGTTCCATAAGCAAAACAAAATTGCAGTAACACAAAGGAAACATGAAGTCCACACATCTAAAGACATATCCATCGCAAATATTCAAATGGGCTACTTGTGCCTGACCTGTGGTAAAGCCTTCTGAGCTTGTATTGAACCAATCAGCCACACTTGAACACACTGTTGTTGTTATTCAGTCATGTCTGACCTTTTGTGACCCCATTTGGGATTTTCCTGGCAAAGATACCAGAGTGGTTTGCCATTTCCTTCTCCAGGAGATCCAGTGGATCCAATTTTTCTGGCAGTCTGAGGTTAAGTGACTTGCCCAGGGCCACACAGCTAGGACCTGTCTGAGGATGGATTTGAATTCAGGTCTTCCTGACCGTAGACCAAATTCTCTATCTACTAAGTCAACAGCTATCTCCAACATATGACCTTGACCCCAACATGATGATATCATTGGTCTTCTTGGAGTATGTTGAAAGAAAAGCCCAAACAAACAATACTTTACGTGCAATCAATTAAACAATAAACATATATTAAGCCCCTCTTAGTTGCCAGGCACTGGGCTAAGCATTAAGGATACAAAAAAAGGCAAAGGATGATCCCTGCTCTCAAGGTATTTACAATCTAATAAGTAGACAATAAGCAAATAAATAAATAGAAAGCAAGTTATATACAGGATAAATAGGAAACAATCAGCAGAGGGAAAACACTGGAATTAAGAGGGGTTGGAAAAATATGTACAAGGGGAGTAATGTACAATAAGGCCAGCAAGGTTGACTAGGGAAAAGATGTAAAGGGCTTTAAAGTGTAAATATATCTTAGAGGTAATAGTTTGGTGAGGTGGCAGGACTCTGGGAGATAGTTATGTGTGGTACAAACAAGAACTATTGGCTAGGAGGTCAGGTGTTATGGGAAATAGTCAAAATAAGTCCAGAAGGTAATACTGAGGTTATGTGTACTGGCAGATACCTTCAACGCATATTTGGACAGCAACCAATTCTAAGCAGGCAGGCCTGATTCAAGCATCCAAGAGTTTATTACAGAAAAAAGGAAATATGTAGGTACCAGATTCCAAGGATAAAAGCTGAGTTTCAGCATCCAGCAGTGGAGTACCCACACTATGGATCAATGTTTTAATAAATGGCAAGGAAGATGAACTGGGAGCAGTACCACCAACTCTAGACCAATGGGCAGGTCTAAACAAGGGTCACAGCTTTGTTAGGGTTATCAATCCAAGGAGGAAGTCTCTCTTCTCCTTGCCTGGGTTTCACCAGCCTGGTTGTTGTGGACAGACAAAGGCTGCCAGGTATAATCTGGCAGCTAGAAAGTGACAGGATTTCACAGGTGTTCACAAGCTGTTGATTGTAACGCAGGCAGGGAGCTATTTTATACCACTGAGTTGACCTTAACTGTCGGTACCCTGTGCTCCTAGACTTGCCTCTTCCCTTGTTAGACTTGGAGTTTGCTTTGGGGTTGAATTATAAAGGAAGAGCAGTTATGTGCTCTAGGCCTGCTGGGGAGCAAGGCCACCTACTGGTGATTCTCTGATTCTAGCCAAAAGCATTAGGGAATCACCTAAGTACTGATGATTGGTTCTTGTAAGTTTGAGAGATGAGATTTGGGTGTAGTAAGAGAAAGAGCCTGGGTAAAGAGGCAGCTTTTGTTCTGAGAGAGCATTTTGATTGTGAGAGCTTAGGAAGGGTGAATTTAGAGTTGAGAACATTCAGTGAAAACGTAAGGGAAGGAACAAGTAAGTGAGCGAGATGGTAATTTCTAAAACAAGTATAGATCTGTGTTCTTGCAGTTTGTTCTGCATTCAGCCCTGGTAGTAAAGAGGCTAAATTCATGGATCATACTGTAAATGCAGACAGACTTCAGGAAATGGAGGAGAGAAGGGCCTGGTGTGTTATGGTCAACACTAAACAAATGAACAACAACGGTAATGTGGTAAGTCTTCCCTAGCCCCCAACCCAGTGTTGATGCTAGGAAAGAGTGAGGAATATTTCCAAATCATCTTGTTTTCTGAGCTCTTCTTAGCTCAAATTTGAAGGAAACAATCCAGAAGGAAAAGTATGTGGGGTGATATAGGGCATGAAGCACGGGTGCTATATCACGGATCCAGAGCAGGAAGAGACTTGAAAGGCTACAAATTGAAAATTATCACTTTATAGTTGAAGAAACCAAGGCATAATGAAGTTGAGTGACTTAACCAGGGTCACATAGTAAGTGTCTGAGGCTGAATTTGAACC
The DNA here is from genome assembly GCF_900497805.2 of Vombatus ursinus. Classification (NCBI taxonomy): domain Eukaryota; kingdom Metazoa; phylum Chordata; class Mammalia; order Diprotodontia; family Vombatidae; genus Vombatus; species Vombatus ursinus. The sequence continues at coordinate 4,782,223 of NW_020954844.1, forward strand.
CTGGTCTTCCTGACTCCAGGCCCAAATGCTCTATCCACTATATAGCCTAGCTGCCTTTAATCATATATATACACATATATGATATATATATATATACACATATCTGTATATGCATGTATATATGTTATCTATACACATATATGTACATAAAATATATATGCACATATAGTATATACATAAAACACATGGGATTATTATAATTATTATATATAATATTGTAATTGGCTTCCTTTATAATTTATAATTCTACGTATTTTGTTTAAGAAGAGAAACTGAAATAGATTCTGAAGATTACCTGGTAAGAAAAAGTACACTGAGGTCCTCCCTCAAGCTAAACTGCTAATCATTCACATCCTGGTGCAGAAAGCATAACTCTGATGGATTGGCCCCATTGTTTGAAAGCCAAATGTACAGTTGCCTCAATGACTATTTTAGGGAGAGCTCACACAAGGCAAGTACAAACATAGAGGTCAGAAGGAGAGATACAAGGACACTCTCAAGGTCTCTCTGAAAAACTTTGGAGTCAATTGTGAGATATGGGAGACATGGGAAATGATGCCATAGGACTGCCTAGCATGGCATACCCCATCAAAGGGAAAGCAGAATTGTAATAGTTCAAAAGAGAAGTGTGATGATCAAATTTAGACATTTCCATTCCAAATATTAATATGGACTATTTGTGCCAGATCTGTGATAGAGCCTTCAGAGCTCATATTGGTCTGATCAGGCACAACCAGGCATATTGTACCTTGACCCCAAGATAGTGATGTCATTTTGATCCTCTTTAAATGTGAAGGACAACAACCAGTATATTTTGTTTTACATGATTAAAAAAATATTCTGAGGTGGAGTCCCTAGGCTTCACTAGACTGTCAAACATTTCAATGATGCTCAAAAAGATAAGAAATAAAAAAAAACAGGGGTGGAGCCAAGATGGCTAAGTGAAAGCAGTGATTTGCTTGAGCTGTCCCCCAAACCCCTCTAAATACCTGTAAAAAAAAGACTCTAAACAAATTCTAAAGCAGCAGAACTCAAAAAAAGACAAAGTGAAACAAATTACCAGCCCAAGACAACCTGGATGGTTGATCAGAAAGGTATATCGCGCTGGGCTGGGAGAGGAGCACAGTTTGGCGTGGGTGTGCAAGTCTCAGGGAATTGAAAATTTACAGGTCCCTGGAAGTATCTCTGAAAACACCTGGACAAACCCCTGAAGCTTGGGGCAGTACATTCTCCACATTAGAAGCAGATCTCTATCTTAACAAAGAGTTTATAACTCAAGTGATTGGCTGGGATCATGAGCAAACCTTGCAAAAAGTGTCAGACCATAGAATCTTTTTTCGGTAACAAAGAAGATCAAAACATACAACCAAAAGAAGACAACAAAGTCAAAGTTCCTACATCCAAAACCTCCAAGAAAAATACGAATCAGTCCCAGGCCTTGGAAGAGCTCAAAAAGGATTTTGAGAAGCAAGTAAGAGAAGTAGAGGAAAAACTGGGAAGAGAAATGAGAGTGATGCAAGAAAATCATGAAAAACTAGTCAACAGCTTGCTATAGGAGACCCAAAAACGTACCAAAGAACATAACATCTTAAAAAATAGCCTAACCCAAACGGCAAAAGAGGTCCAAAAAGCCAATGAGGAGAAGAATGTTCCAAAAAGCAAAATTGGCTAAATGGAAAAGGAAGTCCAAAAGCTTACTGAAGAAAATACTTCCTTAAAAATTAGAATAGAGCAATTGGAAGCTAGTGACTTTATGAGAAATCAAGACACTGTAAAACAAATCCAAAAGAATGAAAATTTAGAAAACAATGTGAAATATCTTATTGGAAAAACAACTGACCTGGAAAATAGATCCAGGAGAGATAATTTAAAAATTATTGGACTATCTGAAAGTCATGATCAAAAAAAGAACCTATACATCATCTTTCAAGAAGTTATCAAGGAAAACTGCCCTGATGTTTTAGAACCAGAGGGCAAAGTAGAAATTAAAAGAATCCACTGATCTCCTCCTGAAAGAGATCCCCAAGGGAAAACTCCTAGGAATATTGTAGCCAAATTCCAGAGTTCCCAGATCAAGGAGAAAATATTGCAAGCTGCCAGAAAGAAACAATTCAAGTATTGTGGAAACACAAGATAACACAAGATTTAGCAGCTTCTACATTAAGGGACCGCAGGGCATGTAATATAATATTCTGGTGGGCAAAAGAGATAAAATTACAACCAAGGATCACCTCCCCAGCAAATCTGAGTATAATTCTTCAGGGAAAAAATGGTCATTCAGTGAATTATATATATATATGTGTGTGTGTGTGTGTATGCATATATATAGGTATATATGTGTGTGTGTGTGTATATATATATAGGTATATATATGTGTGTGTGTATATATAGGTATATATAGGTATATATGCATATATAGGCATATATGTGCACATATAGGTATATATAGGTATATGTGCATGTATATAGGTATATATACATATACATATATGCATATATGTATGTGTATATATTTGTAATTGTATATATCTATATATTTATATTTAATTTTGAGATTCAAGGTTAAAATCCCTTCTCTTGAACACTGGTGTCCTGTCCTCAGGTAGAATATGATATGGGTCAATGAACAAGCAATTATTAACTGAAAAATAATTAACATTTATATAGCATTTAAATTTTGGAAAGTACTTTATAAATATTATCATATTTTACCCTTACAACAGCCCTGGGAGTTAGGTACTATTATCTCTATATTATAAAAGAATAAACTGAGACAGAGATTGAGTGACTTTTCCAGAGTCACAAAGCTAGTAATTATCTAAGGTAGGATTCAAACTCAGTTCTTCCTGACTACCAGTCTGTTTTAATACGGTAGACCCTGTGTAAGAAACTAAGGTACATAGAAGATACATGCAGAAGACACTGAAAGTAAGTTCAGAAGGGGAGGCTTTGGAGCAAGGGGTAATTGGGATGTTGATGCAAAAGGCCTCCTGCGGAAAGTGAGATTTGATGTTGAGGATTGAAGGAACTCCTGGGAAACTGAGGCCCAGGGAAAGAGAAAAAGCATTCCAGAAGTGAAATATAAATCTATTTTGGATAATTGGGAGGAAGAAGGCCCTAGAAGCTGAAAGGGGAGGAATGAGGAAAATCCTCAAAAAACTTAAATGTAAATTTGAAGTTGGATGACACAAATATTAACGAACTATTCCACTTTCAACATGAAGCTTTCCTGATTTTCCCATTGCCAGTTATGATTGCTAGCCCTCCAAGTTCTTTGTATTTATTTTGCATATATTTCCTATTTATGTATGTTATCCAACATTTATTAATCACTTACTACATGCCAGCCACCGTGCTGTGAATACAATGACAACCATCAAACAATTCCTGTCTACAATATATATACACACACATATACATATGTGTATGTATATAAATACATATATATGTATATACATGTGTGTACACGTATACACAATGCACGTATGCGTGTGTATATATTGTGAGCATGCACATGTATATATGTATAGCCACATATACACATACATGTATGTATATATGTATAGTCACATATACACATACATATATGTATGTATATGTAAGTATTTATATGTGTATATGTGTATATTTATATATCTACATCTATATCTGTGAGTGTGTGTGTGTGTGTGTGTATGTGTGTGAAGTTGGGTCACTAGGTTGTACCATAGTGCATAGAGTACTGGGCCTGAAGTCAGGAAGAGCCATTTTTGTGAGTTCGAATCTGACCTCAGACACTTATTAGCTGAGTGACCCTGGGCAAGTCACTTAACCCTGTTTGCCTCAGTTTCCTTAACTGTGAAATGAGGTAGAGAAGGAAATGACAAACCATGCCAGTATCTTTGCCAAGCAAGCCCCAAAATGTGGTCACGGAGAATCAGGCATAACAGAAAAAGACTGAACAACAAAATATATGATGTTTCCTCCGGTAGAATGCAAGTTTTTTTGATGTAAGGGGTGGTTGTTATTTTCTTTGTGTCTCTCATGTCACATACTAACTGTTTAATAAAAACTTGTTAATTGATTAAAAAGATTGTAGGATCATAGATTGAGAGCCTAGGAGATCTTAGGGGTCATCTAGTCCATGAATGACTTTGCTCTTAATAAATACTCATTGATTGGTGCACCTTAATTAAGCTGAGATATTCACTGACCAGCCTGCTCTCCCTTGAATCTTTGCTTCCTTCCACACTCAGTTGCTGCCCTTCACCAGCATCCTTAGGGTCTGTTTACAGAGAAAACTGAGGTAGAAAGAAATGAGGTGATTTGCCCATGGCCACACAGTGGGTAAGTGTCTGAGGCTAGATTTTTATTTAGGTCTTCCTAACTCCAGGGCCAGTGTTCTGTCCACTGAACCACTTAGTATTTCGTGGGAAGGAATTAGAATACATCCAGAGTCAGTCAATTCCACTTTTGCATAGAATAGTTAGCACTGCCCCCACCCCCAATTACACTAAATGTAGCCTTAGCCATTCATAACTTCTGCCTTTTGCTTACTATTCTACTCTCTGCAGGCAAGTAAAATAAGCCTAATCATACTCCCACATGGCAGACCTTAACATGAATGAGATATGATCCTTTGTCTATTTCCCATCTAAGTCTTCTCTTCTCCAGGCAAAAAAAAAGCCCTAGGGATTTAGCAAGAACTCAAGGCTTTCAACATTCTTTGCCTGAAAACATTCACTTGTCCTATATTGTATCCCCTCAATGTCCAGGCTTCTACAAAAATCCCGAGAGACACACATGGACTAATATGTCAATGGCTGATGAATGTGCTCCCTCTTGCAGATAAAGGACTATTGCAGTAACCTCTTAATTAGTCACCTGGCCTCTCATCTTTGCCTCCTACAATCCCTGCTGCCAGATTAATCTTTCTAAAATGACTCCTTTGACCCGATACTTCTGTGTTCCATTCCCTTCGTGAGATCTTTACAGAGTCCAACATGCAGTGACAACATTTTGCCCAATGATCATGGTCCTACATAATAAACCCCAGCCAACCTTTCTAGCTAGAGACAGCGAGGTGACATAATGGTCAGTGAACTAGACCTGTACTGAAGAGAAGCTTCCTTCAACCTACTTTGGATACTTGCAGCAGTGTGACCCTGGACAAGTCCTTTAACCTTTTAGCTTCAGTGTCCTCACCTCTAAAATGTGGAAAATAATAGCACCAATCTCACTTTTTATGAGCATCAGATGAATATATCAAGTTTTTGCAAAATTTAAAGCAATATGTTAATTTTACTGTAATAATCTGTCTCTGCCTTCTGTACCTCCCATATAACATTGTAGAAGTACGTATAGAATGCTTTTACACACATACACACGTTTGTATCTAATGGTAGCCATCTTTAGGGCTAGGGAGGAAGGAAGAAAAAAAGGGGAAAAAAGAAAGTTATATGATAACTTTATTATGTATTTAAAAGGAATAGCAAGTTATACATAATAGATTTACAGTTTCATGTACAATCATCTTTTTTTTTCTATTCTAATATGCCATGGAAATGTTTATTTTATTTTGAATAATATAAATACAATTTTTTTTAAAAAAGAGAACATTGTAACTTGAGGTCCATGAACTTTGAAAAATAATATTTTTATTATAATAATCTATTGTTTGTTAAACTCAAAGACTCCAGCTTCTGGGACAGGAACTCACTGTTTGACAAAAAAATGGCTGGGAAAAATGGAAAATAGCATGGCAGAAACTAGGCATATACCAATATCTCACACCATTTGCCAAGATAAAGCCAAAATGGGTACATGATTTAGACATAAAGGGTGAAACAAACTAATACAACCAAAATTGGAAGGAAAGCAAAAAGATAGGAAATGATTTTTATAGCAAGTGTTTCTGGGAAAGATCTCATTTCTCAAATATATAGAGAACTGAATGAAATTCATGAGAATCAAATCATTCCCCAATTGATAAATGGTCAAAGGATATGAACAGGACATTTACAGACAAAGAAATAAAAGGTATGTGTAGTCGTATGAAAATAATGCTCTAAATCACTATTGATTAAAGAGAAGTACAAATTAAAACAACTCTGGGGTACCACCTGATACCTCAGAGAGAGAAACATGATAGAAAAGTAAAGTGATAAACGTTGGAGAAGATATAGGAAAATTGGGACACTAATGCATTGGTGGAATTGTGAACTGATCCAAACATGCCAGAGTGCGATTTGAAATTATGGCCAGAGGGCAATCAAACTGTGCATACCCTTTGATCCAGTAATACCACCACTAGGTCTCTATCCCAAAAGACCATAAAGAGGGAAAAGGACTCACTTGTACAAAAATGTTTATAGAAGCTCTTTTTGTGGTGGCAAAGAAATGAGAATTGAGGGAACGTCAATCAGTTGGGGAATGGATGAACAAGTTTTGGTATATGAATATAATGGGACACTATTGTGCTATAAAAAATGATGAGCAGGCAAATTTCAAAAAATCCTGGAATGACTTACATGAATTGATGATGAGTGAAGTGAGAAGAATGAGAACATTGTATACAGTAACAGCAATATTGTGTGAAGACCACCTATGATTCACTTAGGTCTTCTCAGCCATACAATGATCCAAGACAATTTCAAAAGACTCATGATGGAAAATGCTGTCCACATCCAGAGAAAGAACTATAGAGTCTGAATACAAAGCAAAGTATACTATTTTCACTTTTATTTATTTATTTATTTTTTATGTGTGGCTTTTCCCTTTTGTTCTGTTTCTTCTTTCACAACACGACTAATGTGGAAATGTAATTACATAATTACATATGTATAACCTATATCAAATTGTTTGCTATCTTGGGGATGGGGGATGGGAGGGAGGGAGAGACTCAAAATCTTATAAAAAATACGCGTTGAAAACTACTTTTATGAGAGTGGAGCCAAGATGGCAGATTAAAAGTAGTGACTTGCTTGAGCTCTCCCCCAACCCCTTCCAAATACCTGTAAAAAAAGACTAAACAAATTCTAGAGTGGCAGAACCCACAAAAAAAAAAAAAAGAGTAAAACAAATTTCCAGCACAAGACCACCTGGATAGTGATGAGAAAGGTCTGTTGCACCCAGCTGTGAGAGGAGCACAGTTCGGCATGGGTACACAGACAAAGACTAGGCCTCAGTGAACCTGGAGCAGGACTCAGGGGACTAAATCACTAGCATCTGTGGTGGTTTCCAGACTTCTCAACCAATAAATGCCAGAAAGTCAGTAGGAAAGGTCTGTTGAACCTGTGTGAGAGAGTGTGGTCCAGCCCCAGGCCCTTTGTGGTGACTGCTTCCTGAGCTCTCATTCCACAGATGTAAGGGGGATTGAGCTGCTAATCACAAGGGGGTGCAGGAATCTCTTTGCTGGTGCTGAGGCAGGATTCTCTTGCTCTGAAAACTTCCCTGATATTATAGAAGCAGAAGGTAAAATAGAAATCGAAAGAATCCACCTATCACCTCCTGAAAGAGATCCCAAAAGGAAAACTACTAGAAATATACCCAAATTCCAGAGTTTCAAGGAGAAAATATTGCAAGCAGCCAGAAAGAAACAATTTAAGTATTGTGGAAACACAATCAGGATAACACAAGATTTAGCAACTTCTATGTTAAGAGAATGGAGGGCTTGAAATACGCCGGTTGATTAGTCCAAACTTTATTAGGAGATTTACTCATAGGTGACCCCTAAAGTTAACTCCTCATGACAGTGAGGTGGGCTAACTATGGAGGACAGTAAAGAGGCTTGGTACTTAAACTATTTTTATATTTTACTGAAACTCTCCAAGGAAGGTCTAGGTGGAAACATGAAGGATGTGACTGAAGAAGAACAATGTGTAAATGTCCAACCAACGTAGACTTGGTTGCTGCTGGCCATACGTGATTTATTCTTAAACTTGGAATATTATATAAAGTTATCATATAACTTTCTTTTTTCCCCTTTTTTTCTTCCTTCCTCCCTAGTCCTAAATATGGCTACCATTAGATACAAATGTGTTTCTGCGTGTGTGTATGTGTAAGATTCACTCATTCCCTCTCACCTCCCCTCTCTTCCCCTCCACTGTAAAAGCTTTTTCTTGTCTGTTTTATGTGAGATAATTTACCCCATTCTACTTCTCCTTTCTTCTTCTCCAAGTATACTCCTCTGTCACCCATTAATTTTATTTTTCTGACATCATCCCTTCATATTCAGCTCATGCTGTGTTCTCTCTCTCTCTCTCTCTCTCTGTGTATATATATATATATATATATATATATATATGTATGCATGTATTTGGAGATCAAATAATTCATATAGTATTCCCAAGGACTTTCTGGTGGCAGCTAGATGGAGCAATGGATAGAATGCTGGGTCTGGAGTCAGGAAAATCTGATTTCAAATTTGGCCTCAGACAAACTTACTGACATTGAGTAAGTCAATTAACCCTGTTTGCCTCAGTTTCCTCATCTGTAAAATGAGGCAGAGAAGGAATGGCAAAGCACTCCAGTATATTTGTCATGAAAACCCTAAATGGGATCACAAGGAGTCAGACAAGACTGAAATGATTGAACAACAACAACAAGGACCTTCTGATCAGCTCTGACAGGCAAACTCAAAGAGTCTACAATGGCCCCACTCATCAGTTTAATCTCCCAGAAAAGCAAGGCAGGCACCCTAGTACCACTCATCCCACTAACAGGGATAATGGTGAGTCTTGACTACGGTACAAGCACCCATCTTCCTGTCCACATGCACATCTGCAGGTTCCAGGTTTCTCTGGCTTGTCCTTGTTCCTGGAGCTGGAAGACAATCATGAGCTGTGTTCCTGGGTTGGCCTTTTTTCTCCTAGATGCCTTCCTTAATTTCATAAGTTTCTTCTGATATTTTCTTCATATTAAGGCTGGAAATATACTCACTATAGATTCTCCTTGGATTTGTTTTTCATTTCTAATTTGGTTGCACTGCTTTTTATCCTCATTGGAAAAGCTATGAGAGAGTAGGGCTATTCTGTTTCTGCCCACTCTACCATCATTAGGAGAATCTCATGATATATTTTTTAAAAAATTGTTGTCTTCCCCAACTCCAAGTTACCTTTCAATTGTCTATTCTTATACCTTTGGGTTAAGCCACTATGTTCAGAGTGCTCTCCTAAAATGTCATCTTTCTAAAGTTTTCTCTCCCCTAATTTTTCTTTTGTTTTTTTCTTGCTTCTATCAGCGTATACTTTTGGTCCTCACAAGCAAAGTTGTTTAATCCATGGACCCAAGGTTTGGGAGCTGTCTGACCATTTAGAGATGAAAAAGTCCTTAGAAATAAGTGCCATAGGCATGAGTGGGAGCTGTCCAGGGCCAATGACTTTAAGACAGAGTTGATAAATTACCAGGCTTTCAGATTTTCATAAATACATAAATATATATGTATGTATATGCACATATATGTATATGTGTATATACATATACACACACATACACGTGTGTACACATGTATGCCTGTAGAAACCAAATGTAGAAATGAAAACTTTGTGTATGTCAGATCCTCACCGCTAACTTAATAGTCATTCAAGACTCATTCAAAAAATTATTAAATTCCTACTCTGTCCCAGGCACCATTCTAGGCACTGGCATTATGAAAACAAAAATGAAGCATTCTGTATCTTCAAAGAACCTATATCCTATTTGGGGTAAATAGCATACAGGAATATATGTAAATAGAATATATATATATATTTACAAAGAAAAAAAAACAAAGGAACTGAGGGAAGGGAGAGAACACTAGGAATTTGGGAATGGTTATATAGGGAATGATAGATGACCTGAGAGTTTGTTTGTTTGTTTTTTTGTTTTTTTCTTCGTTTTTCAGTCAGATAGGGATCCTGAGAGGTGATAGGGAAGAAGAGATGGATTTCAGGCATGGAGGACAGCTTGTGAAAATATGCAGTCAGGGCATCCAATTCCATGTTTGAAAAAGATGAAGGAAGCCAATTTGGATAGAACGGAGAGTACTGGAAGAAGAAGAATCTTTGATAAACTGCGAAAAGTAGGCCAGAGCTTGATTGTGAAGGATGTTAAATGTCAAACATTAAAGTTTTGTGATTTTTGTTTTCTTCTTGCTAGAGAAATAGGGAGCCTTTGGAGTTTCCTGAGCAGAGAGGATCTGATAAGAGCTCTGCTTTAGCAATATTGATTTGGCAGCTACGGGGAGGATGAATTGGAGAAGGTAGTGGCTTGAAGCAGGAGAACAAAGAGGATTTTATTGCCTGTTATAAGAATCATGACTTTGGTTTGAGAACAGAGTAATGGGTCAGAACTCTAACCTCATCTGGTTAATGTCTGATCCATTTCTCAAGAAATAGAGATTATGAATAAAAAGATACAACTAGAAATTCAGGAAAAAATGCTTGAAAGAGACTAAATAAAACCATGGGACTAAGATAAATAGAAACAATCGGAGACAGATGGGAAGAGAATTGATGTGTGATGGGGCTGGAGGGTGGATGGTGAGAGGACACATACTATTTCCTTCTGAGTGAAAGCAGCATGTCTTTGTTCCATTTGTGAGTTCCTGAATCGCCCTCGTCATGGCTGATAAGTATGAAAGAGTGCTAGAGATAGATGTCCATCAGGAAAGAGCAAAGCTGTTGCTTTTGAAGTGAAATTAGACATAATAAGGAAGTAGTGCCATCAATTTGGAAAGCTCTCCAAAATGCTCTGAAGGCCCTGTCAGAATCTCCAGTCAGCTCCATCCTCCACTATTGAAATTGTTCTTTCCTAAAGCAGCAGGAGCAGCACCTTTGACAACACAACGATTTTGCAAGCCTAGCTATTAATGTGCATGCCTCTTAATCTCAGTCCTTTTTTCTCTGTCAGTTTAAAAAAAAAAAGAAAAAGAAAAAATCATATCTTTGTTGTTCTTTCTCCTAGGTCTTCATCAACAGAAAAATAAATAGAAATGGACAGATGACCACAATCTCGATTATATTCTCTTGCATGATTAATTGTAAAGTTGTATGGTGTGTCAGGAAAGAATCTGTTAATTTGTCCCTGAAAAGTCCCAAAGACTTTTAAATGCAGCTAAAGAGATCAAGGTTAGAAGCAGGTAGGACTTCCCAATTTAGTTCTTTTTTGTGTTTTTTAATGCCTAACTAATCCACTTATTCATTATGAATAAATGGAATAATGTTAGAATTGAAAGAATCCTTTAAGATACTCTGGTCCAACCCTTTGTATAATGGATAATGATAGAATTGGGAGTCGTACCAGTATGGGTACAATTCTTGCCTCAAATACCCTTTAGCAATGTGATCCTAACTATCCTAGGTAATCATTTCATCTCTTATCCTCAGTTTCATTATTAGGGAGAAGTGAGATAAACATACACAGTTATAATCAATTAATCAAGAAGTGTTTATTAAGTGATTGTTATATGCCAGGCACTGTGCTAATACCTGAGAATACAGATACAAGCAAATATTTTATCTATCTCTATATCTACCTAAATATAGAGATAGATAGAGATAGATGTTTCTATCTACCTAGATAGATATAGATATATAATATATATGTGTGTATGTATATGTACACATACACATACATACATTTGATAGATAGATAGATAGGCTGTTCTCACAGGGCTTACATTCTTAAGTGGGAAAATGTCACATAAAAAAATAGGTAAAGCTATAGCACTAACCTCACTGGATTGTTCTAAGAAATGAAATATTGTACATGAAACATTGGGAAAACTGAAAGACATTATTATACAAATGGATGGTGAAAGTGGCAGGAAGTCAACCAACACCAAAGATGGTTGCGGTAGAATTTGGAATAAGACCCAGTCATACCAACCCAACCATCCTCTTTCATCCTAGGCACTCTTATTTCACTGATTCCTACCTATCTATAAACACGTACATGATATCTAAATTTAAAAAAAAATGAAATCAATCGCTTCCCTTCAATTTACTTATCTACATGTATTTTGTTTCTTCAGATGGAATGGAAGCCCCTTGAAGGTAGGAACTGTGTCAATTTTGTCATATCATCAGTTTCTAACAGAGTACTTGACACATAACAGGCACTCAATCAAACCTTGTTGCTTGATTCAGTCCATCAAACTACTATAGCATTTCTCTTCTCAGGTACATCTACAAACTTCTTGAAAAAAGTGACTAATCAGTCCTTCAAAGCTAACAACTGATATCTACCATTATATTGAGTGACCTTTTTTTTTTTTTTTACAGATCTTTCCTTGATTACTCTGTTGTCAGATAAAGTGTGGTTTTTTTTTGTTGGTTATTACTCCATTTTGATACTACCATCCTATGTTTATATTGTGAGATATCACTCCTTGTTCATCTTCTCTTGATCTACTTCTCTCTCTCCTTCCCCACTCCTAATGGTCCTCTGTATCTCTCAGTGTAGGTATTGCCCAAAAGATTATCCGTGGTCAACTTATCTTCTTTTTCTATATTCCCTTGACAATCCCAATCACATTTAATTCTACTATTATAATAATAAATTTGATTAAATATTGTATTATTCACATTATTATTACTAACATTTAAATGGTACCTATTATGTGCTCTGAGGATATTTGGCAATATGCCAAATATAATTTCATTTGATCCTCACAACAACCCTTAAAGTTCTACAGTTGAGAAAAATTAGGCAAACAGAGGATAACGTGATTTGTCCAACGTCACTCAGCTGGTGTTTAAAGCGGTATTGGAAAACAGAGTTTCCTGACTTCAGACCCAGTGCTCTGACTGCTACATCTGCTAGCTATCTTCAAGAATCTCTTCTGTGGGAATGACTCCTCCATCACTACGCCTAGTCTTACTTTTTCTTTTGAGTTTTGAACCCACCTTTCAAATGTCTAAGACTATAGGACATTATCAGTTAAACGTACCATCAGTACAATTGAAAGTATCTCCAAATTAGTTGATTGTCTGTCCCTTATCTGGTTTCATTTTGAATTAGAATCATTTTCATATTTTTCTTATTCTCTTCTTAAAGTTTAGGGGAAGAGTAGGGGAAATTTGTCTTATCTAAACTTTTATTTTTTAAAACCTTCCCCAGTAGAGATGACAATCATCTTTATGAAATAGGTGTTTAATAAATATTTGTGGAATGTGGAACCTAGATCTCTAGATTTCCAAATTTATGTTTTTCTTGACTACATGAAACTGTATCCTAAAGGGCATTAAAGTAAAGAAGATTTACAGAACGAACATGTACCCTACACACACACAGAAACAACAACAACAACACCCTTCATACACCCATTCACACACAGCCTATACACTCACATATACAGAGATCCTATAGACATACACACCCCTTACACACATACACATACCCTATGCATATACACCCCCTACACATAGCCCCTCTATACCTTAGACACACACACAAAATAAATCCATTTACTACACACATACCCTATATATACACACCCTATATACATACACCATACAAACCCATATACATCCACACACACCCCACACTCATAATACACACTCTATACACACACATCCTACACATCACTTATGCATACACACACCCTACACACATATTCTATAAATACTATACACAAATACATACACACCTATATAATAAACTAACACAAATACTTATACTTGAATATACATACTACATACGCATATTGTACATACATCCCACCTATACACACATATAATTGTCTATGCACATGTACACATCCTATATACACATACTCTACACACATGCACATACACTGTACACATATACTAATACAAATATATGTACCTACATATGTACAATACATACACATATTATACACAATATACTCTACACACATATATAGACATATACAGAATATACACACGATACAAACATATACTGTACATACATATATACTAACATACATATATACACACATTATACACAATATACTCTACACACATATACAGACATATACAGAATATACACACCATATAAACATATACTGTACATACACATATACTAACACACATATATACACACATACATACATATGTATATATATGTGCATGAACACACTATACAGACATTCTACACAATATACTCTACACACATATACATATATGAACATATCCCTTATACACATACATTGTATGCACACATACACTAACACAAATAAATGTGCATGTATACACACAGTATATATAAATACTCTACATACTCTCTATACACATATGCACACACACAGTGCTGCCTACCTGCTGTTTCAGCTGCTATCATAGGATCCTAGATATAAAACAGGAAGGACTTCAGAGATCATCTAGTTCACCTCCTTCATTTTTCAGACAAGAAAACAAACACATTAATTTTACTATTGTTGTTGTTGCTAGTATTATTATTATTATCATCATCATCATTATTGTTTATGCTAAGGGTGGAGTAGATGGACCACTGAATTTGGAGTCAGCCATGGTGATTTCAGTTACCAGCTCTTTTGCTGTACTACTTCTGGGCTATAGCCAAATCGCTTAACCTTTCTGGGACTCACTTCTATCATCAATAAAATAACAGCGCTGTCCTATATAACCTGAGAGTTTCTATTCTAGTGTAAATCTCTGATTCCATGTTCTAACTCTTTAAGCCTGATCTGTAAAAGCAATGTGGCATAATGGATACAATGATGAGCAGTGAGTCAAGTAAACATATGTCAAAAATCCCTCTTCTGACATTGTTTTAGTTTCTTGTCTCTTGGAAAGTCAGTTCACTTTTCAGAGCTTCAACTTCACCACCTGTGAATGAAGTTCTGAATTTTCTTGCCTCTAAAGCTGCTTCTAGATCTAAACCTGTGATCTAAATTTAGAGCTTGGTCCCTTTTGTTACCCCCTAAAATCACCCTCTGAGGGCAGTCACTGATTCACCCTATACCTATGTTGTGCCCCTGCACTCAGATGTAATTCCACTAAGCAAAGTCTACCTAGGGAAATGAATATGGCGACGTATGTTCTGTACATTTGCTTCAGAAGACATTGTCCTGTGGTTTCCTTCCACTGAGAAGCAACCTATGGATCCTCACCCCAGGGGTCAATTTGGTAAATTCCAAGCTTTTTACTGGCCTTGGACAGCTAGAATGTTTACATAGCATGATGTGGGAGCATGTGGAGTGGGGTAGGAGTTCGAATACCTGAGTTTAAATCCAAGCTGCACCACTGATAAACTATGTGATCTTTTTAAAGCTCCAGTTTCATTATTTGTAAAGTGGTGAAAATAATCTTACCTTAATCTGTTTACCTTTCATGATTCTGAAATGAAATAATGCATATAAGGTATTTTTTAAAATCATAAAGCACTAAGCAATGGATCTTTTATTTTTGCTATCATCATGATCTCCTTCATCTTCAGCACCATTATTATATTCCTGGTTCATCAGTTACCAATCAAGTGCTTATTTCTCCTCTCCACCATCCACACACCATTTCAAGTGTGGTCCTGAGTTAAACTCACGGTCTCCACTATCCATCATCCTCAGAGGAAATTCCAGAAGGCCAAGTACCTTGATTGTTAAAGGGGATAGTTATAAATCTGAAACTTAAGTGAAGTCTCAGCACAGATTGTTATTGTTGTTGTTGAAGATGAAGGGAAAAAAAATCAAAAACCTTCTCACCTTCAGGTGTAGCTATATGTCATCTTTCTTAGTAGAAGAAAGCAAGAGTAATACCTGGAAATCTTCATGCAATGTAATGTGGGCACCTGGGGAATGGCTTAGCTCTCTGCTATATATAAACAATATACAAGTTCCTCCTAAAGGAAAGATCAATAATGGGAAGGAAAACTGGTCAAGGGGAGGGAGGGAGAGGCATATCTTGTGGATTCTATCTCTGCCATCTCTCCTATTATAACATCCAGGTAATATCTCACCCGCCTTATGGCATGTAAAACTGATTCCTTATACAACCTGATGAGATAGGTAGTATAAGATTATCCTTTATTTAGAAATAAAGGAAACTGAGGCTCAGAAAAGTTTGTTTTTTTTTTTTTTTCCAGGTGACACACCTAAGGTTTATCAGAGCAAAGATTTAAACCCAATTGAAAGACCCTTGACTTTGGAGTCAGAAGACCCAAGGTCAAATCTCACTACTTACATTTACTATCTGAATGATCTAGGACAAGTCACTCTTCCCCTCTGGGACTTACTTTCCTCCTGTGGATGGTCTTTGAGGTCTATTTCAACTCTCAATCTATGTTCATGATGCCCATTCAGCTTTCTTCCCACTATCATGTGCCACTGAAAGGAGAAGGCCTTTATTCATGTCATCTGGACCACTACAGTAGATTCCTAGCCAAGGTTCTAACCTCCATTTTCACATTTCTCTTGCCCATCCTAAATACCATTACTGGATTCATGTTCGTCTTACACGGTTCTGACAAATAGCCTTACTCCTGTGATCAGGAGTCTTCCATAGCTCCCCATTGACATATAATGCAATCCATTTCAACCTATGTTTTTAATACTACCCTCTGGCTCCAACTCACTTTATCATCCTTATCTTATATAACTATGCCTCATAGACTCTTGTGATCTAGGCCAAAATGACTATTTACTGCTCCTTTGAATGTGTAACACGCTTTCAAACTTCTTTACCTTGTTTATATTGTTTTTCCTGATAATGATGATATATATATATATCCATATAATACATCCAAATGATAGTTCATGTGTGTGTGTATGTGCATGTGTGTGTATGTGTGTGAATGTATGTAGTTCAATTGTTTTTCAGTTGTGTCCAACTCTTGGTGACCCCATTTGGGGTTTTCTTGACAAATCTACTGGAGTGGTTTGCCATTTCCTTCTCCAGCTCATTTTACAGATGAGCAAACCGAGACAAACAAGGTTATGTGACTTGCCCAGGGTCACACAACTAGTAAGTGACCCTGTATTTTATCCACAGTGCCATTTAGCTGTGTAAATACATACATACACACACACACATACAACATAGGGCTAATAACCCCAAGGCAGCTAAGGAAAAAAAAAGTATATACATACATACATACATACATACATACATACATATGTATATTATATACACACACACACATACATACATATATATACATGTGTGTGTGTATGTGTGCATATATATATATATATATGATTTTACATTATATGTTCCAGAGTTTAAAAATTTACCAAAATGATTCTGTAGCATACACACCTTCACAGATCAATAGTAAAGGCTGACAACAGGAACACAGCAATAAATAACCCAGTATAAAGGCTATTAATGAACTTCTAGCTGAAAACTATGGAATAATCAAGATCAAAATAGTAATCAAAAGATTCTCTATGAAGGATAATCTGCTACAAAGACCTGGTGAATGGGGCTGAATTTTGCCAACTTTTTACAGAAGTTGAGGGGTTTATGATAGCATTACAAGGCAGAATCTTTGATACCAGAAATTATAGAAAGGTGCCCAGAGTTAGTAGTCAATATAGATTTTGTAAGGAAATAGCATATATTGTACAAAATTTCATTTTACTTGAGGAAAAATAGCACCTAGTGAATACTTAGAAAGATATGATTAAGGGTTAAGAAATATACAGTAAAATCTTTCTGGTTCCTCAGAAAAGAAAGGAATGCCTGTGCTACAAATACGATCCTCCAAATATCTCTGAGAATGCAATTTATGAACTATGGTGTGACCATAACATCATCACAATCATGACTTTGTCATCCATGATTGCCCAGACATAACAATGATCTGTACAAATGTAATAATATTTTTAGAATATTTCATCAAACTGAATACTCTTCACCTCCAAGCTCTGTAGAGTGAAAAATCTCTCATAATATAGAGACTTAGGACAATTCATAAAAACAAACAAACAAATAAACACATAAATGGTAGAGGTACCTAAATTTCCAACTGTCCTGCCTGATACTGTAGTTATCTCAAAAATAATTTGAGTGAGCATAAAAAAAAAGAAAAAAAAAAGATGTGCTTTTACCAAAACTCTTTTGAAGCAACTGTAAAAAAGAAATCATTTTCTTCACTAGAGCACTGGATATTAAATACAGAATTCAGTCAGAAAATAAAATAATTTATTAAGTGCCTACAATTTGTCAGGCGCTATAATAAGTGCTGTTTTTATAAAGAAAGGCCAAAGACAATCCCCGCTGTCAAGAAACTCAGTCAAATGGAGGATATAATATGTGAACAACTATGTACAAACAAGATATATAAAGGATAAATTAGAAGTAACTAACAAGGGGATAACACTAGGAGTAAGAGAAAACAGGAAAGACTTCTTGTCAATGGTGTGATTTTGGCTAGGACTTATAGCAAGCTAGTAGAGTTGAGAAGGAGAGAATTCCAGGCTTGGTAAGCAAATGGTGAAAATGCCCATAATCAGGAGATGGAGTGCCTTGTTTGAGGAAAGCCAAGGAGGCCAGTGTTGCTTGATTTCAGAGTTCCTGTGTGGGATGAGTGAAACATTGTTGTTATTCAGTCATCTCAGTCGTGTCTGACTCTTGATGACTCCATTTTGGGTTTTCTTGGCAAAGATACTGGAGTGATTTGTCCTAAGACAATTCAAATGGAAGGATTCAGTTTCCTGGCATGGTGCTGGTATACTGATCAGGTTTTACAATGAGGTCAGCACGACAGCTCTGTCTAATACCTCTTTTCTCTCACACTTTCTTTGGGCATCTTCCGAACACTGAGATAGCTCTAGCAATACATGTGTCACTCTCATTATCAATGTGTACATCCCTAGAAAGTATATTGCCAAGGTGAGTGAATTTATCCATAGTATTCAAAACTTCTCCATTTGACTATTAGTGTTATCCAACAAATAATAATGTAGTTGAATCTGATCTTCTACATGTGGATTTAAATTTTGTCCATATTATATTTTTGCATAAGGAACAGATATACATACACACACTTACATGTGTGTATATGTATGTGCATATATGTGTGTATGTATGTATGTGTATTTATGTGTGTGTATGTGTGTGTGTGTGTGTATTTGCACAAAATTGATAGAATTTCAGAAGTGAGTTCAGGGACCACTAAGTTTAATCCATTTCTAAAAATGAATGCCCCTGCAATTAACCTGAAATGCAGTCCTTGAGCTTTGCTTGAAGTCCTTGAGTGAGTGTGAACTCACTACTTCCTAAGGCTATCTACTGTACTTTGGAATGACTTTCTCTATTAGGAAGCTTGAAATCCAGCCCAAAATGGCATCTTCTTCATTTCTACCCACTGTTGCCGGTTTTGCCCTATGGAACCAAATCCAACAAAACTAATCCCTCTCCTTGAGACAGCTAGGTAGAGAATAAAGTACCAGACCCGGAATCAGGAAGACTGGAGTTCAAATTTGACCTTAGATACTTACTAGCTGCATGACCCTTGGCAAGTTACTTACCCAATCTGTGACTCTGTTTCTTCATCTGCAACATGGGATAATAATAACATTGACACCCCACTATTGTTATGAGTATCAAATGAGATCATATTTGTAAAAAAGTATATAACATAGCGCCTGGAGCAAAGTAGGTTAGCTATTGTTATTATTATTAGATGGCAATCCTTCAAGTTCTTGAAGACAGATATAACGACCCTGCTAAGCCTTCTCTTTTCCTAGTTGTTTCCATTTATTCACCCTCATATGTCAAGAATTTAATGCAATCCATCTTCTGGTACATTCTTATCTGCTTAAGAAGATTTTTCTTAAACCAAAATTCTCAGAAGGAAACACAATACTGGAGATAAAGTGTGAACAAAGCAGCATATTAGGAGAAAAGGGGAGGGAAAGTAGAGCCATAAATTATCATCACTTTTACTGGATGCTATCCGTTTATTAATGTAGCCTAATATCATATATAAATACTTAAAAGGGAGAGATGGTCCCTTAGTGTGAGATAATAAATCATCTTACTTCCCAAAATAACTTAATCATTATGCTAATTTTCCAATTCTCAAACTATTCTTCCATACTATAGATATTCATTACTGGCCAATCTTTAGTAGTTATGTACATAGATAAATGATCGTATCAGACAGAATGCATACACGCTGCATTCATACTTCCAAATTAAGTGTTCCTGTTGTGTGGAGAAATAATTATTCTAGCTCTAACATTCCGTGTTTCTGTGATTCAGCTGTGCTCAAAGCCATAGGTAGAAATGTCTTTTCTTATAATCTAATGATAAATATTATCTTATTTGCTATGATTTTATATAATACAATACCAATATAATATGGTACAGTATGTTATAGTTGAATTGAAGAAAATATTGTAAGGGTAATCCTAATTTCACACCGTATAGTATATAATAGAGTAGAATAGAATAGAGTAGAATATAACATAAACATTGACATGATACTCTGGTAAAAAAACAAAACATTCTCCCATAAAAACTCTGTGAATGAAACTAGGGAAGGTGGGAGTGAATTCCAGGCCAGGTAGGGGCTGAGGGGCAGGGAAGAGAGAGATGAAGTGTTGTATGAAAGGAAGAAGAAAAAAAAGTCTGGTTGGGTTTGACCATAGAGTGACCTTCCCCATCCCTCTGTGGTCTAGCAAATGCCAAAGGACACAAAAAATAAAAAGGCGCCTTGTACACCATGCCCAGCAATAATCACGTTGTGTTTGTCTGAAGACCTTCAGTAAGGGGTAACTTAGCACTCTCATAAAGATCATTCTGGGCAGCTAGGTGGCAAAGAAGACGGGGGGTTGGGCCTGAAGTGAGGAAGACTAATTTTCTCAAGTTCAAATCTGGCCTTGTACACTTAATAGTTGTATGACCCTGGGCAAGTTACTTAACCTCTAATTTTGCCTCAATTTCCTCATCTATAAAATGAGCTGGAGAAGGAAATAGCAAATCACTCCAATATCTTTGTCAAAAATACCCCAAATGGGGTCAGGAAGAATCAGCCATAACTCAAAAATGACTGAACAAGAAAGATCATTTTATTGTTATCCTGTATCTCTCTTCATGTGGTGGTGGTGGGAGGTAGCATGTTCAGGAAAGACTTCTATAGACAGCTGACACTAAGACTGGGAACCAATATCCTTTGTCTCTAGAATTCCTTCAACGAAAACTCAATTATTTGCCACTCCTCTGCTTTTATAGCCCCATAAATATTATTGATTATATTGACTTGAAGGCAACTCAAATCTCCTGAAGAATCTTCTAAATTTTCTAAGGAAGAGTCAATGTTAAATAAATTCAGTTCCAGAATCAACAGAATTACCCACACCACCAATGTAATGCTTAACATTTGTTTTATTTGTAGTTCAGTGTTCTAAGACAGCTAGGTGTTACAATGATCCAAGTGCTGGATCTGGAGTCAGGAAGTCTGAAAACACTTATTAACTATGAGATCCTGGGCAAGTCACTTCACCTTGGTTTCCCTCAGTTTCCTCAACTGTAAAATGGAGATTAATATTAGTACTTACCTCCCAGGATTGTTGTGAAGACCAAATGAGATATCTGTAAAGTGTTTCATACAGTATGCTTGTTTTCTTCCTTCTTAATTGGTTGGACACTCATTCCTTGACTTAGATCACAAACATCTTAACGGATTTTTTTCTTTTTAATTTATTTTATTTTATTGTATTTATTTATTTATATTGTAATTTATTTTATTTATTATTTATTAAGGAATCATTCCTTACCCAATAGTCAACTTGGTGATGAGCCTCTCTATATTTATCTAGTCTGGTCATTAAATGTCTTGCCCAGAATTACACAGATACCAAATAGCAGAGCTGAGGGGGTGAACCCAAATCCACTCATCACAGATCCATTTCTGTTTGCGTCACGCCCTGCTGCTTCTCCAAAGATTTAACAAAAGAATCAAGGTGGGAATCATTAGATCTTCTAGTATAGATGTGTTATAGCTCATATGAGAGAAAACTCAAGGCCTAACTTGACATATTCTGGAAACAGAGCATGGGGGAGAAAGAGAAAAGAGTTTCAGGGAAAAGGAATGCCAGTCATTCCCAGTCAGTCATGGGAGAAACAGAGAGATACTAGATCTTGTCTTGGATGATCTTCAAACCATAACAGGAAGAGGGAGGCATTCAGTGATGAGGTGTTCAGGGAGGACTAGCACATCTGGTGTGAGGGTTTATCAAGCCTTTTTCAGGGCTGCTCATCCACTTTTGGTGCCCACCTGTCATTCAACTCTCACCTGTGGCAGATAGGCTAAATCAGATTCAGGGTAACTCTCAGGCCTCAAATCCACCTTAAACCCATCTGAGAGTTGCCCTGGTGGAATGGGTAGATGGGAACACTTTATTCCAACAATAAAGTTGGAGATGACTGAACCAGGTGCTTTGTAGTGCTTAGAGCTTGGTCAGACATCAAAAATGCTAAGGTCATCTCCTGCATCCTAGGCCATTGCCAGGCATCTTGACCTTTGTTTTGCCACTGGACTTTGAACACTTTGAAAGAATGAGGCTAATGACTTTGCACAATTCTGCCTCACTTAAATGCAATTCACATGTGAGTCAAGACATCATGCGTGATTGTCAATGTTCCTCTTAGAAAATGAAGCATGAACAACAACCATTTGGACTAATCTATTGCCAAGTTCTATTTTACTTTTGCAACTCCACCTTCATAACAAAAGTCCTTTCTTTTCTCCTCTAACATTGTCACCACCTTGTTACATGTCCTCACCATCTCAGATTTGAGTATTGCACTGGCCTTCTCGAGTTTCTGCTCACCTTAAATTTCTCACCACTCCAGTCACTCCTCCACTCAGCTGCCAAAGTAATCTTCCTAAAGTGCACGTCTGACTATGCCACTCATATTCAATAAGTTCCAGTGGCTCCCTATCACCTATAGGAGCAACACAAAATCCTCTGTTGGACATTCATAGTTCTTCATAATCTGCCCTCCGTGTCTTCAGCATTACACCTTACACCCCAGGTACTCAGTGATCCAGTGACATTGGCTTCCTTTGTCATTCACATAAGATACTTTATTTCTCAACTTTCAACATTTTCACTTTCTGTCTCCCACGGCTGGGATATTCTTCTGCCTTATATCTGCCTCTTGGCTTCCCTGATTTCCTTCAAGTCTCAGCTGAAGTCCAGTCTTCTAAAGGAAGCCTTTCCCAGTCCTCACAATGCTAGTTCCTTCCCTCTCTTGATCATCTCTAAATTGTCCTGTCTATATCTCATTTGTACACAGCTGTTTGCATGACATCTCTCATTAGGCTGTGAGATCCTTGAAATCAGAGACCGTCTTTTGCTTTTGTTGCTGTTCTTGTTGTATCCCCAGTACTGTGCTAAAGTACTGGGCACGTAATACACGCTTAATAAATACTTACTAGCTAACTGAACCATTTCTATGTATTTCTCCTATGTAATGTTATGTAAAGAGATAGGTAATGTCTTTTTAAAATTCATGGTCTTTAAAGGGAAAGAAACCAACCTTACTACCTCTTTGTATAACTATGGATCAATAGAAAGCCACTCTCCATGTCTGACTTTATGAACAAGACAAAAAACTTTCATGAGCTCACTATAAGCAGGAGGTAGGAGGATTTACAGAAGTTTTGACTAGCTAGATTTTGACACGGTGTAGAGGGGTCATGAAAGTGGGTACCCCCTATTTACTCTTTGACTTGAAACATTTCATAACTAGGAAATTTAAGACAAGGTCAATGATTGACTGAAGACCTAAGTGGTATTTGAAAACTTTCAAGTCTAGAAGGAAAAAAAAAAAATCAGGAACTGAGTTTTGCTGGCAAAGCCTTCAAAAACCTGGGGTCACCTCCATATCACAATGATTTTAGTGGAGGTTTATTTTTTGGTTTCTTAATCCTCTGATTATCAGGATTCCATTTTGGTATAGAACTCAACTCTATTAATCAAAACATTTGAAGTAACAGGAGGAGCCCCCTGGCCTAAGTGTGGACCATAACAAAGAGTTTACTATATTTATGGTTTCATGTTCTTGCTTCCCTGCTAACTTGGCTGAATAGTGGTTCCTGAGACCATAACACTTGAAATCAAAGAAGCATAAAACAAGCTCATATATCCTGGCTAAGTCTGCCTGTCCCTTGTCTCACAGTCTTCTCATTAACTTTGTTCTTGAAGTCTGGATTTAAATACATTTACAGCCCAATTAGTCCATTGTCTGGTGTGTTATCTTTTTTTTTTTTATCCCCTCCCCCTTTCCTTCTAGTTCAAGACTGTCAGAATGAGTAACATTTATGTCTACTTACTTCTGCAGGAGAGATTGTTTCTTTCCCTTCATTAACAGCCTCTAAAAGCAATGTCTTTGCCAGTAAAATGAAATAAAAGAACACATAATTACGCAGTGAACTTGATCAATGTAGACAGCTTTCCAAAGAGATCAGGTCAGGTTTGTTTCCTTGATTACAAGAAATTTTTTTTTTGGGAGGGTTGTGGGGGCAAGGCAAGAAAACACATTCCAAATTTCTAAATAATTATCTCCATTTTCTCTTTTCTGTTCTTTCCTTTCTTTCTTTCTTTTTTTTTTGGTATAGGTATAGAAACAGGAATAGTCACATTGTTCTTGGATTGATCTAGTTTGTTTATTTGTGTGTTTTTAAGGTCCTAGAATGGGCAGTGCTTTGGAAAATTGGAAGACTATCAAAATGGAATTTTCATGTGCTCAACCTTCCTGTTCCCTTTATTTTACCCTATCCCTATTCACTCACTTTAAGATGACTGGTGCCTAGTTATTTTCCTACATTTAAATAAGTTCAAAGAAAATTATCTAACTTCTCCCATATGCTTTGCAGTCCAAACTTTAATTTCTTTTCCCAAGGGTCTCTGCCTTTTAAACCTTGTCTTAAAAGTATAAGATGGAAAGTTTCCTGTATTAAGTGGGAAATCTAGCTAGAAGGCTTCTAAGATTCACTTTAAACCTAATTGATATTCACAGTTTTTTAGAGCAAGAAAGGACCTTAATGATCTTCTAGCACAAGGATCTTTATTGTGCTTTGGACAATTTTGTCAGTTGGGTGATGCTTAAGACATCTTAGAATAATGTTTTTAATGTATAAAATGAAATATATGTTTATACAGTAAACTAATCATATTGAAATACAGTTCATCTATATATTTATGTATCTATCTATGTATCTTTCCATCTATCCATCTCTCTATTAAAGTTAAAGGAACACAAGATGAGAAAGAGTGAAGTGCTTTACAGTTGTTAGGAGACTGAGATTAATGATTGAAAGGTTGATGACAGAAAATGAAGACCAAAGGGAAAAGAATATGTTTTTTTTTCCTCAATGCTGAGTATTGGAAGTCATATATATATATATATATATATATATATACACACATATATATATACATATATGTATATATACAAACACACACATATACATACATACATACACACACACACACATACACACACACACATACACACACACACACACACATGAGGATATCCAGGAACCAAGGTGGGGAAACATGATAGATAATATTTGGGTAAAAATTAATTCAGGAACATACAGGAGTGATTTTGTCATTAGATTATATATACCACAGACCACCTGGACCAAAAGTAGAAACAAATGGGTACATAAAAGAAAACATGCAGAGACTTGATATAAGGGTGATGGGAGATGCCTTTTTTTCCTGAAATCAGTAAATCCCGAAATCCTAAAGTCCTATCTCTATCTTTACAAGCCTTGATGATAATTTAATCTGCCAGTCAGAGGAATCAATGGGTATATACTATACTAGATTTGATTCTCACTAGCATTAAGACAGAATAGATGAGAACCTTGGAGGAAATGGCCCCTTCTAAAGTTAATGATAATGACCAAATCTAACACATGTCCTAGAATTTGGGAAAGGAGATTTCAAATAGTTCAGAGGAAGGATAAGGGGAATTCCACATATTAAAATGCTATAGTTAGCACACAGGGGATAGAAAACTCTCAAGAATGACTCTGAGGCTAAAATAATTAAAAACCCAATGAAGAGAAAGCAAAACCAATTTTTTAAAAAAAGAAAATAATCAGGATTTGTCTGAAGAGACCAATGTAATTGCACAGTTGACTCATGAATCTTTTGCAAAGATATGTATAAAAAATTGAGGCAAAGGCAGGCAACAAAACTAACATAAGAGCTTGGCACTTTAAACATTGTTAGTCTAAAGTTCTGAATGAGCTAAGGCTATTTATAATAGCTCACCTTTATTTAGCATTTTAGGTATGCAAAGCACTTTATACATATTATTTAATCCAAACACAAAGCCAAAAACTTCAAGGTTCATGCTATGACAATGGCACCAGCTAAGTGATGCAGTGGGAAGAACAATAGACTCAAAATCAGGAAGATTTGAGTTCAAATCCAGCCTCAGACACTTCCCAGCTCTTTGACCCTGGGTGAGCCTCTTAACTTTTGCCTTCCTCAGTTGTCTCAACTGTAAAATGGGATAAAAATAAGAAATACCTCCCAAAGTTGTCGTGAGTATCAAATGATATAATATTTGTAAAGCACTTAGCACAGTGGTTGGCATGTAATGGGTGCTTAAAAAATGATTGCTCCTTTTCCTTCCCCTCATGTTACAGATGAGTAAAAACAAAAGGTTTGTCCAGTGTCACAAAGCTAGTAAATGTCGGATCCAGGTTTTGAACTAACTTCTTCCTGTCTCCAGGTCCATCACTCTCACTTGGATACCAACTAGGAGTATCTGAAGTAAAGCTGGTGGGAAAGAAAGTTAATGGCAAGGGCAGCTAGGCAGCACAGTAGTTAGAGCACCAACTCTACAGTCAAGAGGACCTGAGTTCAAATCTGGCCTCAGACACCTGATACTTACCAGCTGTGTGACACTGGGCAAGTCACTTAACTCCATTGCCTAGCCCCCCCCCCCCGCAAAAAAAAAAGCTAATGGGAAAAGAAAACAAGCAAAACCCTTGTTTATTATTTTTAAATTATGTTAGAGAAAGTGGGAGGATCAAAGGTGTAAGACCACAATTTAGGATGGGATACAGTCAATCAGTCAATAAACACTTATTAAGTGTTTATTATTTGCCAGGCACAGACTGGAAGGACTTCTCAATTTTCATTTTGCATTTGTTTCCTCTGCTAAAGACAATGATGTTTGCACTATGTATATAACTAAAGCATTTTAAGCCTGGTGAGATGGGGAGGCCAAGTCTTAAGATACAGTTTTTAAAAGTGTAGCATGTCTAGATAGCAGCTCATCTGAAAAATTATCTGGGGCTTTATTGGCCTGCAAGGTCAATATCAGTAGTTGGCACTGTGTTATCGCAGCAAACAAAGTAAATGAGATCTTGGGATGAATTAGGAGAAGCACAGCTTACATTAAAAAAAAAAGAAATCATATTTCCTCTGTACTCTGATTAATCAGATTTCATTTGGACTATTCAGTTCAAATCTGGGTACCAAAGCATAAGGATGGTGTTGATAAGCTTGGGAGACTCCAGAAGAGGGAAAATAGAATGTCAAAGGTCCTGGAGTCTACATTCTAGAAGGAACAATTAAAAGAACTGTGAAAGCTTAGCCATAAAAGGAAAAGACTTGGGGAGGGGGAGGGAGAGAGGCATGAGAGCCATGGCTAAGGGTTGCCATATGATTGAGATGGTTGTAATTATTCCTTGCCATCCCAGAAGACAAATGTTAAAGCAATTGGTGGAATCTGAAAAGAGGTAAATTTAGGCGGGGTGTTACCTAACAATTTAAGCTGACCAAATGTGCAAAGGAGTAGTGCTAAATAAAGGTGGTCCCTATCCATGAATGTCTTAAAATAATGATATGACAGTTACTTGCGCCATATATTATAGGGAATGGATTTTTTTGTTTTATTTTATTTTATTAATTAATTAATTCATTTAGTTGTTTGTTTGTTTGTTTTTTCAGGGGAGGTAGTTGACTAGTTGGTCTGCACGGTCCCCTCCAATTCTCCAATTCTGTAAATCTGTGATTATATGAGATTGTTGTTGTTGTTGATGTTGATAGGGTTTGGTTTTTAGATCTTCCTAGCACCCATGAAATCCTTCCAAAAAGTAGTTGTTGACTCCACCTTCGCAAAAGACTGGCACTAGCATCCACTTTTCCAAATCTCTATTAATCCTCTACTCTATGCTAGGCCCCATCTCAGGCATTGGAGATTTTGTAAAAAATGAAAACAATACCTGCCCTTGAGAAGATTACAGCTCTTGAATTTAGGGATTAGGAACTCATATCATCTTTCCTAATGAGAGAAAATGGAAGCTTTTGGGAATTAGGAATTGTAACAATGAAAAACTCCCTTACAGGGATAAAAGATGAGGAGTAGAACACTGCAGAGATTGTGAAAGGAGTGAAAAATGCAAAGAAATTGGAGACCAAGGCATGTAGTAGGTCATTGTGAATATATATGTATGTATGTATGTATGTGTATACATATATACACACAGGCATACATATGTGTATATGTATATATGCATACATTCAGAAATATACATATACACATACATGTATGGATCCTTATTTGTGACCTTAGAGTTTCTCAACTCATTTTTCCCAGAAATATGACCTAGAATTACAATTTCATTCTACATTTCATTGCAGCTGTTGCTACATCTTTCTCAACTATCAGACTTGCTGTTTACATTAAACTAGTGTTTGGTTTTGTTCCCAATTATTTTTGGTCTTTATTTTATGCATTCTTATCAAACATCACAGGAACAACTAGGTAATACAATGGGTAGAGTGCTGGGCCTAAAGTCAAGAAGACTCAACTTTCTGAGTTCAAAGCCAGCCTCAGACATTTACCAGATGTGTGACCCTGGGCAAGTCACTGTTTGCCTCATTTTCTTCACCTGTAAAAGGAGATGGAGAAGGAAATTGCAAACCACTCCATTATCTCTGCCAAAACCAACAAACAAACAAAAACAAATGGGGACACAAAGAATTGGATATGACTGAAACTACTGAACAACAACCAAACCTTATGAAACACTATTGACTGTAGAACAACCCCTTTAATGGCATCACCAAGAACTGAGAGAGAGAGGGAGAAAGAGAGTGAGAGAGAGATAGAGTGGACTAGAGTAGATGACCAGCATTCCTTTCCATCTCAGATTCTGAGATGATCTTGAAAGATCCCTTTAACTTCTAAGAATTCCATGACTCTATATTGTACATATTTGTCTCACTTGCTCCATTACACTCAAAGCTCTTATTTCCCAAAGGTAATTATAGGGATAGGGATATTTTCACTGTTGTCCCCCATACCTAGAGTCCTCTCCCTTTTCATCTCTACCTTCTCATTTTTCTTTTCTTTTGTTTCAAGTCTCAACTAAAGATTGGCCATCTTTAAGAAGCCATTCCCTGTCTTCCTTAATCTTAACACCTTCCATTTGAGTCCACCTCCAGTTTCTCCTGTATACGTTTTTTTTTGTATATACTTGTTTCCATATTGTCTACCATGTTATACTGTGCACTCCTTGAAAGCAGAAATTGTTTCCTCCTTTCTATCTCCAGTTCTTAGCATGGTGCCTAACAAATAGATAAATGATTATTGACTCATTGACTGTACTTTTAGTTCCATTGATAAAGGGAATACTCAATGAGGAAACATGCTCCACCAGTCCAGGTACAATTCTCTTTGAGAGTTGCCTGGAGCAGTAATGTCAAACTCAAACAGAAAAGAATCTCCATGGGCTATCTGTTGACTTAGAAAAACACAAATTAACATTATCTATGGTGTATTATATATATATATATACACACACACACACATATATACACACATATACACATATATATACATATATACACATATATACATATATACGTGTGTGTGTGTGTGTGTATATATATATATATGTATGTGTGTATATATATCACCCAATTGCAATTTAATTTGACCCCACACTCACGAGTTTTGTACCCTCAAGTTTTATACCTCTAGGCTGGAGGTATAAAATCATAGTCAAGATCATAGTCAGTTTATGTCAGTGGTAGGAGCTGAATCCAGGAATTTCTGAGTCTGGTCTATCTCTATCTCCTATGCCATATTGCCTTTAAAGCAGGAATTAAATCTGTTATTCATTTTGAAGCACACGTCACCATCCTAACCACATTAGTGATGCATTCTTTACTGATTATAACTTCTTCAAACACACATGTACCTTTATAGGCACATCTTCTAAATTCACTGAGTTCCAATCCCCCAAATAATATTGTGGACCAAGCATCTCCAAGAATGTGGATGGCTCCCTTGATTCCCTTTTCATCTGAAATATGGATGACAAATTATTTTCATGGTTTAACACATATCTAAGGCCCTTTTCAGTAGTCATTGGAATGCCAACAACTAATATTGCCTGTCTGGTGACCCACTTCCCCAACCAGACTAGGTGTTCCCAGGACACCATGGTCCATATTTAAGTAATTCACCAAGTAATTAAACTCTTATAATTTATAGGAGTTTCACTTGGAAATGTTTGTCCTGAGACCATAATGTTTTACTGGCTCGTTCCATGAGAATACTTCAAGTCCAAAGGAGCAATATTGATTTTACTATATCTCCTTTTAAGACTTCATTTTCTTGCTTTACACTAGATTTAAATTTTAACCTGGTTTATACAATTGGCTATATTTTAAAGCTTTAAAGAAATTACATTAAGATAATTTCTTTCCCCCAGGGCCAGATATGTTTTCACTCATTTTCAAATGCCTCCCCTCTCTCCTGGCACTAGGGCATCATAATTTTTTCCCCTTAAATGACCATGTTTCTAGCATACTCTCCAACTGCAGGGAGACCTAATTGCATTAATGGTGATAATATTTTAGGAGTTCAATTCTGCCACATTTTGAAGGGTAAATGCAGGGTTGTTGAGTGATGATGAAAATGAAAATGCCTAATAATTAGCATGACTCACCCCTTTTTTCTATAGAAATCAGAGTCACAATTTGTTAGATCTTGAATGGAGTTTTAGTACAGCCCTCTCATTTTACAGGTGAAGAAACTGAGGTCTAGAGAGAAGTGATTTGGCCAAGATCTCACAGGCAGTTATTGGCATAGCTACAACTAGAACCTAGGACCTTTGATTCCTATTTACAGAACTGAAGAATGTTAGAAGTGGAAGATCCTTTAATCTCACCCATTACTAAGTAAGAATACTCTAGACACCTCTTCTGGAAAGTGTTCATTTGTCCTCTGCTTGAAGACTTCAGATGAGAGGAAACCCTTTAAAGTACCTTGTGAGGTGGACAATTCCACTTTTGGAAAGATGTAATCATTGAGGAATGCCCTTGACCTAATTTCCTTAGTCTGAATTTATCTCCTTACAGCACGCGCGCACACACACACACACACACACACACACACACACACACACACACACACACACCAACTAGCATTATGATACTAAAAGCGATTGCAAAAGACAGTCTTTCATGTACTTGAAGGAAGCTATCCAGACCCTTCCAGATCTTCTCTTCACTTTGCTAACCTTGCTTATCATTTTCTTATGAATGCCTCTGTGATAATGTGGTTTGATGAAATTGGGTAACCTGTCTAATAAGATAAACCCATTGTTTCCTCCCCTCTTTTTTTTAAGTTACTCAAGTGCTAGCTTTCAAAAGAAACAATGCCTTAACCCCGCTAAGCTCCTCAAGAAATATATTACACAAAGTTGGTAATTGTTGGGATATAAAGCACTGAATGAGGGCCAATGTGAGAATACTTTGGGGGGAGGCAGGGAAGTCAAGGGCCATTACTCCAACCTTAAATCAAACCTTGAAATGTAAGCATACTGTTAATAAACCATAGCATATATTTTATATGGCATTATCACTTTTTATCAAATCAAACTAAAAATATGTCAGATATATAACAAATCATTGAATGATTAGTAATTAAAGACTGGCAAATGAGAGTTAAGGCTTTATATCAGCTGATTCTGCCTGATGCAATCTGCCAGCCTTACTTCACAATATGTGTAGGTATTCTAGGACAGTTTTCCTGTCTGCTTATGATATGGAAAATAGCGGCAACAACACTAATAATATATAATGCTTCAAGATTTACAAAGTACAATTACTTGCTGAGGTTGTATAAATTATTATCCCAATTTTATGGATAATGAAACTGAGGTTGAAAGAGATTAAGTGATCTGACTAAGTTCATACATCCAGTAAATATTTGAGGTCTTCCTGACTTCAAATCCAATACTGTATTCACTGCAGGGAACTGAATTGGAATTGATTATGCATACCAAAAGTCATTAACTGGCCAAAGTAAGCCATTGATCTTTCCTCGATTTGATGGTGAGTTAGGAAAGGATTGATGAAAGCCTTCAGGTAGGAGGAGTGAGAGTAGAAATGTCAGTAGTAGCTCTGCCAGCTGACTCTCTACTTCCATCCCTAACACCTCACAGTAAGTATTGTGAAGATGGTTCCATATTATTTTGATTTGATTTTTCCTCTTCACTGAATGAATATTAATGATAGACCAGATTAGACTCTGTCATTGTGAGTCTCTAAAGGTCCAGGTATGAGAATCCCTGTCAGGATTTAGCCCTGGCACATCCCTGTGAGATTCACACCAGCAGTAGATTGAATCCAAAAGTCAAAGTGTTGCTTTGTAAAAGTACTTTGCCCATCATCTATGCAGTATTTTGCAGCATGCCCATCATCTCTATGCAGCAAGAAAGTGAACTTGTTGGGGGCAAATGCCTTGTAGGATAATATTATAAGTTTGAGCCCACTATCCCCAGGAGCAGTTGTATTGTAGGGAAAAACATGCTCTTAATTCCAGATACTTTTGTAAAAGTACAAAAAAAATCTTATTTTGTTCTTATAGTATCTTCTCAATAATTATCCCATTGCAAAATACAATTCATATTAAATCATTCAGTCATACTCAACTACTAATCACTGAATCAATCAGTGATATAAGGGAGATACTAAATATAACTGATAATTGATATGGTGAAGAACACAGCAGAATGGGGATTCAAGCAAATTGTTGTTGTTAGATCTGTGTTCTCAAAGGCATCAGGATGGTGATGTGTTGACTTGCAAGTGAATTAGATTTAAGTGAGGCAGGGCTGTGCAAAGTCATCAGCTTCACTCTCTCCTCCAGAGTCTTCTGGATCCAGTCATAAGACATAGGTCAGGATGACTGGCAGTGGCCCCTGATGCAGTGGGAGATCTTGTCCTTTTTAAGCTAAGGTCTTTCCCAAGTCTCATTTTTTTTTCCTGAGGCAACAGCCATTCAGTAGTTAAAGGCTAGGTAGGAATTGAGGCAAAATATGGCCTATTTTGCCTTCACAAAAGAATCAGTATCAGAGGGGAAGACCCTTGTAGTTTCTGGCCAGAACAGAAACATTTGCTGGATGCAAGCCAATAATATTAGACAGACACTCCTTTTGGCTCTCAGGATTTTCTTCAGATTATTGAGAGTGAGATGTAGGTAGCAGTGTTGCTCTGGGATATTATTTGACAATTTGAGTGGCAATTTGGATAAAGATTTTCAAAAACTTCTGAAGACAGAATGGACAGAAAGCTAGATTTTGAGTCAAAAACTACACATTTGAATTATAGCTCTTCTATTTATCACCTTTATGACACTGGGCAAGTCACTTCCCATTCTGGGGGCCTCAGTTTCTCATCTGTAAAAAGATTACATGAAGCAATTACAAAATATCTATTAATTATCTATCGGGTACCAGGTAGTGATAGAAGCTAGATGAGTTATTCCAGCTCAAAATTGCTTATGTTACAATCTTATGGTCCTTATAGCCTTCAACTTTGTTAGCTATGCATATCCATAATAGTTGATTTGTGTGTGTGTGTGTGTGTGTGTGTGTGTGTTTTCAGGTTTGTTAAACAGATTTATATGCTAGTTCCTTTGAGACTAGCAAGAGCCCTTTGAAGGAGATGTTTTATACCTATTGTAGAGAAATGGAAATTGAGACTGAGAATTTGCCTTTGGTGCCACAACTTATAACAATCCAAGATAGAATTTGAGCCCCAATTCCTCCTGACTCAACTATTTCCAACCTGACTCATTCACTCACTGCCAACTGAGAAGCTGTTAAATACAATGTACTATGCTAGGCTATGTTTCCAGGAATATGAAGGTCAAGAACGTGAGAGGCCTTGACTTTAGGCAATTTATAGTCTAGTTGGAGAAAATAAGGTAATATGGCTGACATTAATAACTGAGCTAAGGTATACATTTGCCATTGCTTCCATGAAATCAATTTGACAAAGTATGAGGAGGTGGATTAGAGGAATGTGATAAAATGGAGCAT
Organism: Vombatus ursinus; assembly: GCF_900497805.2. Taxonomy (NCBI): domain Eukaryota; kingdom Metazoa; phylum Chordata; class Mammalia; order Diprotodontia; family Vombatidae; genus Vombatus; species Vombatus ursinus. The sequence goes on from NW_020954844.1 coordinate 4,816,492, forward strand.
TTTGCTTGTGTTACTTCATTCATTTAGTCATTTCTTCATTCACTCACCAAACATGCACTAAATACCTGCTTTTTTTTCAAGCTTCATGCTTATGACTTCCATAGGGATACAGAGAAAGACATTGATGAAATGTTCATTTCACTTGCCTCATCCTCTTACCTCAGCACCTACAGTACCTACCAATGATATACTAATTAAAATATTTCCTATGTATTAAATAAAATAAATTCATAATAAATAAATATAATATATAATGTAAACAAAATATAATATAAATGTAATAAATAAAATTAAATAAAATATTAGCTCTTCTCATGGAACGCTTACTTTTTATTGTGTGGTCTTGGAAAGCCATAAGATAACATATCCTTTGAAACATTTTAATAGGTAAGCTTTTCTCCAATTCCAGACAGCCCTACCCTCAGCCATTCTGAATTAGTGAGGTTTGACTGAGTATTTCTCAAGGGTTTATCACCATGGCATCAGAGTTTCTATGGAAATGCAATAATTCTCAAAGGACAAATTTAACAAGTCTGCCTTTCATTTTTGTTATGATATTTATGGCTCCCTTTGCCTAAAACAACCTGTTGACTTGTTGAACTATAGCAGCTCCAATATTTGATGGCACATTCTAGCTAACACTTTCAGGATATGTCCTGAATAAAGGCTAATCACATAGCTAATAAATAACATTTATATAGTGCTTACCATGTGTCAGGCACTGTGGTAAGTGCTATACAATTAACATCTCATTTGAAACTTAAAACACCTGGAATTGGGTGCTATTATTACTATCATCTCCATTTTATAGTTAAGAAAACTGAGGTAAACATAGGCTCAGTGACTTTCTTAGGGTCACTTAGCTAGAAAGAGTCTGAGACTAGGTTTGAACTCAAATCTTACTAACTTTATGCCTGGCACTCTGTTTCCTGCACCATTTAGCTGCCTAATCACTGATCTCATTGGCTGCTGCCCGCTTAGAGACAAAAACCTATATTCCATTTCTTAGACATCAGACCCATTACATGACTCTCCCACCCCAATATCATTTTCATTTTCTCCCCCACGGGAACTTTGAAATATGTCTTGGGATCACCCCTGGCTCCACTTCCTGTCCTGAGCTTTCTCCTTATCTTACACAGTACCATGCCTCCATTTCATTTCTCGGGAATCAAGTCTAAACCATGCTCTGTTCCAAGCTCCCCGTTTTGTATCATGATCTCTTTATTATGATGCATGCTCCTTGAAAGGAGGGACTTTTTAATTTCCTCATATTTGTATCCCCAGTACTTAGCACAGTGCCTGGTACAATTGTTGTGATTTCTGTCATGTCTGACTCTTCATGACCCCCTTTTTTGGGGGGTGGGCCTTCTTGGCAAAGGTTCTGGAGTGGTGTGCTGTTTCCTTCTCCAGCTCATTTTCCAGATGAGGAACTGAGGCAAACAACATTAAGTGACTTGCCCAGGGTCACACAGCTAGTAGATGTCTGAGGTCAGATTTGAACTCAGGAATATGATTCTTCTTGATTCCAAACTGGGTGCTCTATTGACTACACTGCCTACCTGCCTACCTGGTATAATATTAAGTACTTAATAAATCTTCCTAGCCAAATCCTTCACATCTTTTAAGACATAGCTTAGGTCTTTCTTCATTTCTCCATGTTGGATTTCTGTCAAATTAGAGGAAGGTGCTGAGAGACTTAGAAATCAAGGATGACACCTAGGTTGTGAGCCTGCCTAGCATTTTCTTTAATGTGAAGTACTTTAGGATGTAAAGGCAGGATGGTTATTCAGAACTGATGCTCCTCAACTTAACCAGATGGACTTTTACTTGGAGATTCCCAGATTGTTCAAGAAGTATGAATGGCCATTGCACCCTCTTGTCCAGACACACCTTGGTGCCTTGGAGGTGGCCACAATGGAGATCTGGACATCATTTAAGCCCCATCTTCAATCATTACCTCTATGTAGATCATTTGGAAATCTACATTTTCTATTCTAGCCTGATCCTCTCCTTATAAATCTGGCAGATTTTAAATTGTTTGTTACATATTTTTGTCTGGAAATTCTACCAGTACTTCAAAGTCAACAGATTACAATTTGAACTCTTCATCTTGCTTTTGAAACACAGTGTGCTACAAAGGATAAAATGATTTACTGGAGTCTCTGATGCTTTGTAGTTTTATGACCTTAAGCTAGTCACTGAAACCATGGGTGTTAAATTCAAACAGAAACAGATCACTGTTAACTGCATATTGATTTAGAAGACTACAAATTACCATAATTTTTGTTATCTTTTTTATTTATTTTCTTGAACATTTCCCAATTACATTTTAATCAAGTTTGTGCCCAGAGATTTGTGCATATGCCTCCAACTTGCCTTGAGCTATGACCCCTTTCAATTAAACCTCTCTGGGTCATGATATTCGTAATACCAATCACATAGAGTTGTTGTGTAAGGCTAAAATGAGAAAATGTGTATGACCACCACAGAAAATCTACCTTCATATATGCAAGGGGGGAAGAGGGAAAGAGAGGAAAAAAAGAATAGGAATCCCTCTGATAGCAGAACTTCCCACCCAGTAACTCTATATTATGTTGGGGGAGATGAGTATGATTATGGACCCATTATTCTACCAGTTACAACATGGTTAAGAACTTCAGAGTCCTTTTTGTCACACCCCTCTCCCATGTCTAATAAATTATCAACTTCTCTCAGTTCTTTATCTATAATATCTCATAAGTCTATCCCCTGCACTGAGCTAATAGTATAGCCACTATTTGTTGTTATCATGGTTGTCGTTGAGTCATTTTCAGTTGTGTCTAACATTTTGTGACCACATTTGGGGATTTTTTGGTAAAGATACTGGAGTGGTTTGCCCTTTCCTTTTACAGCCCATTTTACAGATGAGGAAACTGAGGCAAACAGGGTTAAATGACTTGCCCAGGGTCACACATCTAGTAAGTGTTTGAGACCAGCTTTGAACTCAGGAAAATGAGTCTACTTGACTTCAGGCCCAGCACTCTATCCTACCTGCCCCTACCTGCCCCTAACAGTCTCTTTTACTCAGGCCCTTATATCAACTTGCTTGGATCAAATTAATATTCCTATACCTGGTCTTCATGCCTTTATTCTTCACCTCTTTCTAATCCATTTTTCACCTTGCTGACTCCATAACCACTGTAATGCACATGCCTACACTAATCAACAATCATTGATCATCCCCACCCCCCACCATTTCTTCATAAATAAAGCATAAGTTTCTCATCTTGGCCCTCCACCAGATCATTTTCAGTCAACCACAATCATTTTGCCAAATCTGCCAAATTGTCTATAATGCTTGTCCTTCATTTCACTGCCTTTGAGTATGCAATACCTCTTGTCTGAAATGAATATCATGCCCCCAACTCTATCTCCATTTCTTGAAGTTCATTGCTTCCTTTAAGGCACAGGTCGGCTGACATTACTCCATGAAAACTTCCTTACCCATGAAGTTGAAAAGGATCCATTAAAATTTATAATAGCAGTGTATACAAGTCTTTACATTTAACTCATTTTGATTCGTACCATAGCTAATGATCCTCTCCCTTCCCAACTCCTTGAGAATAATATCCATGTGATAGCTATCTTTGTATTCCCTGACTCTCAGAAATATTCCTTGTCCATAAGAGACCTTTAATAAATTTTAATAAATGTTTGTGTAATCAGATTGAATATGTATATGTCCCCCAGCCTCTGTCCTTGGCCTTCTCTTCTCTTTATTCTTTCTCCCTTGGTAATGTTACATAGCTTCGATGATCATTTCTTGGCAAATTACTCTTATATTCGTATCTCCATCCTAAATATCTCCCAGAGTTTATGTTACCCCCCATCTGTCTATCCTATGAAATTATTGCCTTCAAAACTGAATGGGTCACCTTCTTTCCAGGATTTGACCTTTCTTTCCAGCATCTCTTTATATTGAAGCAACTGTCATTCTCCCAGTTACACAAGCTCAACATCTTGTCATCATCTTCTATTAATAGGATATAGAATCACAGATATAGAACTGGAAAGGACCTTAGATGCCATCTAGTCCAAGCCCTATATTTTATAGATGAGGAAATTGAGGCAGAGAGAGAGTTTTAAGTGAAATTCCTGGAGTCATACTTCTCTCCTACACTCATATTCAATCTGTTTCCAAGAATTCCCATATTTCTCACTTCTCCCCATTCTCTCTACACATAAGGATGATTATTAAGGATAATCATCCCTAGTGCAGGTTGTCAGCATTTCTTACCTGCTCAATTATATTAGCAACCTAACTGGTCTGGGCCAAAGTTCTCACAGGCAGTGGTCTGTGTGGTAGATTTTAAGAGACATTGGGGGGCAGCTAGGTGATGCAGTGGATAGAACACCAGCCCTGAAGTCAGGAGTACCTGAGTTCAAATCCGACCTCAAACCAAACACTTGACACTTACTAGCTGTGTGACCCTGGGCAAGTCACTTAACCTCAACTGCCTAAAAAAAAAAAAGAAAAGAAAAAAAGAGACATTGGAAAGGTCTCTCACTCCACAGCCTTATAAACATCTTAGGGAGTGGTAGTGTAAGAGAGTGGATAGAGGACTGAACTTGGGGTTAGGATGATCCAGATCCAAAGCCTTAGAAACTTACTGATTTTACCCTTGGTACAATCTCCCTGGCTCATTTTTCCCTATTCCAGTCTATCCTTCACTTTGCTGACAAACTGATCTTCTTAAAGTATAGATATGACTGTGTCAACCTTTCCTCAATCACTCTAGTGGCTCTGTATCACCTTCAAGATCAAATATAAAATTCTCTGTTTAATTTCTGGATATTTCCTCCCTTTATCATCTTCTTCCATAGTATATTCTCAGATCCAGTTACACTTACTTTCTTGCTGTTAATTTTTTTTAATTGTCTTAAAGATAACACTCTATCTCCTGACTCTGGACATTTTCAAAGGACGTCCCTCATGCCTGTAATACTCATTCTGCTCATCTCTGCCTCCTGGCTTCTGTGTTTCCCTTCTCAGGAAGGAAGTCAAGTTTTAAAGCTATGTCCTGGGGGAAGTCTTTCCTAATCTCCTTTAACTTTGGTGTTTCCCTCTAAGACCATCTTCCATGTATTCAGTATATATCTTGTTTGTACAGTTATTTGCATGTTGTCTATTCCATTACAGAGTGTCTCAAAGGACATAGAAGTTTTTTGCCTTTCTTTGCATTTCTGTTACTTATCACTGTGCCTGAACTTAGTAGGCATTTTATAAATGCTTGCTGACTTGACTACAACTCTGGACAAGTCATTTCATCTCTTTGGCCTCAGTTTCCTCATCTGTAAAATGAGAGGATTGAATCAATGACCTCTAAGGTTCCTTCTAGTTCTGTCTATTATGTATAAGTGCCTATAATTTCACCATTATAATTTAATCCTGAACATTGTCCCACTAATTCTTGCTTTGTTCAAGTGTACATATCCCCTGGAAAGAGCAGCACATGAAATCCCCAGTTTTCATTTTGACTCAGTTTATCACACATCTGTATTCTGAGTTTGTGAAAAGAAGGACCAAGTCTAACAGAAAATCATGTAAGTTTTGAGTTTTAAGGGAAGATATTCAAGGAAAGGGTGGAGTTTGGGAGGGAGTGGAAAAGTAACACCATTAAGAAAATCTCTTCATGATCAGATTCCTTAAGAGTGTGGCCAATGCTGAGATTCCTTAAGATCTTGCTCACCTCCATTGGTGTTCTAATAAACTTGTCTTTGGCTGTAAAAAACAAAAACAAAACAAAACAGTAAATATCTTCACTCCACATTCCACTCCCCCCATGCTGGCTCCCATTCCTATAAGTAGTCTCTCAGAATTCATATAGTTACCTCCCATTTCTTTATCCAGTGAAGTCTCCTTGAACCCACATTAATCATATAGGAACATCTGAGTCACAAAAGTTTTTCCTTGGGATCAGTCTCTTTCTGTGTCCCAACTGTCAGTATACTTAATATATCATATCTGACTAGGTGGTTTCCAAAACCACCTTACTCCAGACTACTGTCATTTCTTTGTTCTTTAAATTTGGGCTATCACCTCTTCACTTCTGGCTATTTCCTTACTATTTATAAATACAGGTTCCCTGACCTCTGTTTTGCCTCTCTAATTACCTAATTCTTTATCTGTTCTATGCCTGTAGCAAATAAAGGGCTGCTACCATTTGGCTTGAGTACCTCAAACTTTAAACATCACTCAAGTTTTATTTTCCCCAATTTTATTTCCTGGGGGTATGCTCAGAGTCTTACACATTGCTTGAATAGGATAGGTGTTTAATAAAAGCTTGTTGAGTAATACCCCTGCCTTTTTGCCATCCTCTCATTTGGGACATCAGCCCTGGATTCCTATTCCTACAAGCAACAAGCCTGAAGTCTGAAGCCTGAAATTCTCACTGCTTAATGCTTATGGACTTTGTGTTGGCTTGGGAAAAGCTTCTTCACATAATAAGGACAATCTAAGCTGGAGATTTCTCCTCCTTTTATTCATTTCTCTCCCACATTCAAGGGAAAATTCAGAAACGTGGATCAGGTTCAATGTGTAAATCCCAGATTCAAATTGGATTAGAACGATGGCTCTGAGAGGACACCCATATTTCAATCTCCTGTTTATCTGGATCCTCAATATTATTTACTGCTCAGTGACTCACCATAGCCTGGTCCAGCCCTCACAGCAGCAGGATCTAAATAAAACCCATTGATGCTTATTCTCAGGCTCGCTACCAAGTTGTTGGCTGCATAAGCCAGGGACGACAAGGATAGATAATGACAAATTTATTGGTTTTCTACTTTATCTCTTTCATACCTGAGATGCAGCTTTTCATATCTTATAAAACGCCACACTGAGTTGTTGGGGAAGGGGGAGGATGGTACTAGGATAGAATTACTGCCTTAATAGATTTTTCCCCGTCTGTCTGTCACTTCTGTTTTAGAGTAAGCTTTGCATTGTCATGATTTCTGTTTACTGTTGATATATCTCATTCTATTCTTTCATCATTCCATTCTACACAATTAGCATTTCTTTTTCCTTCTTTTCATTTCTCCTTTCCCCTTCATACTGCATTCCTTCTCTTTATTTACATTTTTCCTCCTTTCCCTCCTCTCTTCTTTCATTCACCCTGTCTTTTTCTACATACTAGAAATAAAGTTCAAGGTATTCTGTGAGGTGAAGGTTTGGTTAAGTAGAATGTGAAACACTAATAGTGGGACTGCTTTGTTTGTTTCTTTTCTTTTCTTTTTTCTTTCTTTTTTTTAACTGTCAAGAAAATCATCTTTTCTCACTTCACATATACTATACATTTCCATAGCATCACTGACCCTGAAGTCAAGCAAGGATATGGTAAACTCATAATACAATGACAGTGAAAGAAGTGGATTGTTTCAGACAAAGAATTTTTTCACTGGAACTCCTTGTTGTACCTTCTGATTTTCCTAAAGACTTCTTTAGTTTAGCATGTCCATCCTAGCACTATACAACCACTTTCTTGAACCTGAGTTTGTTAGACGCTCTGTTTCCTCATATGTAAAGACCTATGTGCACCACTTTCATTGGGATCACAATTTGTACTCTGCCATTATATCCTAAGGAGAGGATTTACTCTACTCTTTTGTGTTATATTCAACTCTATTCTAATCTCAAATGTTCCATTGTATTCCATCCTATCCTATACTTTTCCTGTCCATTGTTAAGCCATGCCATATCATGCCATGTTATGCTCTCTTATCCTTTCCTATCCTGTCCTATCCTGTCCTATCCTATCCTATCCTATCCTATCCTATCCTATCCTATCCTATCCTATCCTATCCTATCCTATCCTATC
>NW_020954844.1:4824360-4830541 GCF_900497805.2 Vombatus ursinus
TCCTATCCTATCCTATCCTATCCTATCCTATCCTATCCTATCCTATCTTATCTTGTTTCATTCTCTTCTATTTTAAATGTGGTCTTCCACACACTGTGATTGACATCCAGTGAAAGAATTTGTCATGTCCAACCTACCCAGGTTTCTCCTCTCTTCAGTGGTATATTACTATGATTAGTATTAATAATGATTTTCATTATTATTTATATTATATTTGCTGAACTCCAAATCAAATTGAAAGGTTCTATAAACCTTTCTCTGCTAGACCTGAGCTCTTTTTCAGAGATGCAGAAAATTTTTGCTTGAATTAAATTAATGACAGTTAAGGTATCAAAATATCATCTTTGTATGTTATGTATTTAGGTAATATCTTTGATTATTAAAATCAGAACTTCTTGAAACATTATAGCTTTGAGTAAAGAGGAGAAGAAAACAAGGAATTTTTGTATACTGCTGTAGGACAATGCAAGACATCCCTCCACCCCCAATTTAATGAACACTCAAGTGGCCAAATTATGTAATGTTCACATTCCCAATTCATCAATTGCTTTTGTATATCATATCTGTAACTGTTTCCCCTTTTACTACAGTCTCAAACTTTGTACAAATATGTCATTCTACATGCAAGACTGATTGAAATCAATCAAGCCAAGTCTGCATTTATTAATTGTCTATGTTTCAGGTATTTGCTGAGGGCTGGGGATACAAAGAAAGACAAAGGGCAAATCATTGCTCTCAAGAAGTTCAGTCTAATGGAAGAAACAATATTAAAACAACTATTTATAAATGATGTGTAATGAAAAAAATGGAGATAATCTCCCAAGGAAGAAACTAAGATTAAGAAGGGCTGGAAAAGGTTTCTTACAGAAGGTAGGACTTTAGCTTAGACTTGAAATAAGCTAGAGAAATTAAGAGACAGAATTGATGAGGATGCCCGTTCCAGGCATAGAAGACAGCGAAAATGCTTGGAGATTGGACTTGAGTGTTATGTGACAGGAATAACAAAATAACCAGTGTCACAGCATCACAGAATATATGGGAAAGAATAAGATATAAGTTATAAAGATGGGCATCAATAGAGAGACAAAAGCTAGACAAATCAATCTGAGAAAGATCTGTGTAGAGAGAACAACTGAATCCATGGAAGTTGATGAGATTACCACAAAGAAAGTGTAGAGGGAGGAGAGGAGGCAGTCCAGGACAAAACCTTAGGGGAAATCCATGTTTAGCAGGCATAACCTGGATGACAAGCTGGCAAGAGAGACTGAGAAAGAATAGTAAGATATAAAAGAAGAAAAAGTGTCAGAGAAAAAAAAAAAACTAAAAAAGGGAATATCAAGAAGAAGAGGGCCTTGAATCTTTTCAAATGCTGCAGAAGGATGAGGATTGAAAAAAGGAAATAGGATTTGGAAATTAAGAGATCATTGATAATTTTGGAGAGAGCAGATTCAGTTGAATAATGAAGCCAGCATGAAGCCAGCAGGTAGAATCCAGAGAATGAAAAAAGAGAGTAAAAGGAAAAGCATTAAAGACATCAAATATAGATGGCTTTCCCAAAGACTTTAGCCAAAAATTGGAGGAGAGATATTAGATAATAGTTAGCAAGGATGGGTAGATCATGTGAGAGTTTTATGAGACTAGGGGAGATATTAACATATTTGTTGGCAACTGGAAAGCAACCAGAATAGAAGGAGAGATTGAAGATATGTAAGAGATTGGTGATTATAGAGGGGGCAATTTTCTGGAGAAAACAAGATGTAATGCCTGTAGAAGAGTTTGCCTTGGCAAGGAGAAGGGCTATATTTTTTTATGTGAGATAGAGATAAAGGAGGGAATAGTAGCAGAAGGCATTTGAACTGACATGGGATGTGAAAGAAGGGAGAAGAGAAATCAATGAATGGTTTCATTTTATTGTTGTTGTTATCGGGGGCTTGTATATGAAACAATATTCTCAACTGAGAGAGTAGAGTGGAAAATAGTGATGGAAGACACGGTAAGCATTGAAAAGCTTTGGAAATCCACCTTGGTTAATAGGATAGTGAATAAGTTAAAGAAGCGTAAAAATGTTACCTTGACACAGGAAAGACTCAGTAGAAAATCAAAGCAATCAGAATAAAAACAGTGACTTGCTTAAGCTCTCCCCCAAACCCCTCCAAATACCTGTAAAATGGCTCTAAACAAATTCTAGAGCAGCAGAACCCACAAAAAAGACAGAGTGAAACAAATTGCCAGGACAAGACAATGCAGATGGTTGAATGGTAGGGTCTATTGTGCTGGGCTGGGAGAGAAGCACAGTTCAGCATGAGCCACAAGGCAAAAACCAGGCCTCAGCAAAACCAACAGCAGGCCTCAGTGGACTGAATCACAGGCAGCTGTGGCAGTTTCCAGACTTCTCAACCCACAAACACGAAAGACAACTTAGATGGTCAGTAGGAAAGGTCTGTCTCCCAGTGAGAGAGAAGCTTGGTCCAGTCCCAGTCCTGGCACAGCCCCAAGGTGATGGCCGCTTCCTGAGCTTGTGGCCCAGAGATGGAGGAGGGATCAAGTGGCTGATCAGAGGGAGGTTGCAGGGATCTCTTTGATGGTGTTGAGGCAGGATTCTCTTGCTTGGCTAGTTCTTGGATCTGAGTTGTTGTTCTGGGTGGAAGTCCAGGCATGAGGAGGAATTTGTCTTGGAGGAGTTTGGGATGGCAGTAGAAAGGGAATCCTCTTCACAATTCCAAGACAAAAAAAGTGCTTGTGGTTGCTTACAGACAAGGAGTAAACATCTCACCCTTGATCATACCACCTTGGAAGAACTGAAAATTTACAGGTCCCTGGTTCAGCACGCTGAAAACAGGTGCACAAAACTCTCAAAGCTTGGGACAGTACATTCTCCTCACTGGAAACAGACCCCTACCTTAACAAAGAGTTTAAAACTGAAGTAATTGGCTGGGATCATGAGCAACCCTCACAAAAAAGTCAGACCATAGAATGTTTCTTTGGTGACAAAAAAGATAAAAATATACAGTCAGAAGAAGACAACAAAGTCAAAGCTTCTACATCCAAAGCCTCCAAGAAAAATAGGAATCAGTCCCAGGCCATGGAAGAGCTCAAAAAGGATTTTGAGAAGCAAGTAAGAGAAGTAGAGGAAAAACTGGGAAGAGAAATGTGTGATGCAAGAAAATCATGAAAAATGAGTCAACAACTTGCTAAAGGAGACCCCCCAAAAATGAGGAAAATAATACCCTAAAAATAGTCTAGTTCAAATTGCAAAAAAAAAAAAGGTCCTAAAAGCCAATGAGGAGAAGAATGTCTTAAAAAGTAGAATTGGCCAGATGGAAAAGGAAGTCTAAAAGCTCACTGAAGAAAAGACTTTCTTAAAAATTAGAATGGAACAAATTGAAGCTAGTGACTTTATGAGCAATCAAGACATTGTAAAACAAAACCAAAAGAATGAAAAAAAAATAAAAGACAATGTGAAATATCTCACTGAAAAAACAACTGACCTGGAAAATAGATCTAGGAGAGATAATTTAAAAATTATCTGAAAGCCATGATAAAAAAGAAAAAAAGTTTAGACATCATCTTTCAAGAAATTATCAAGCAAAATCACCCTAATGTTCTAGAACCAGAGGGCAAAATAGAAATGGAAAGAATCCACCAATCTTTTTCAGGAACACCTCCTGAAAAAAATTCCCAAAAGAAAACTCCTAGGAATATTATAGCCAAATTCTAGAGTTCCCAGGTCAAGGAGAAAATCTTGCGAGTACCAGAAAGAAACAATTCAAGTATTGTAGAAACACAATCAGGATAACACAAGATTTAGCAGCTTCTACATTAAGGGACTGCAGAGCATGGAATATAATATTTCGGAGGGCAAAGGAGATAGGATTACAACCAAGAATCACCTACCCAGCAAAACTGAGTATAATCCTTCAGGGGAAAAAATGGTCATTCAGTGAAATAGAGGACTTTCAAGCATTCTTGATGAAAAGACCAGAGCTGAATAGAAAATTTGACTTTCAAAGACAAGACTCAAGAGAAGCATAGAAGGTAAACAGGAAAGGGAAATCATAAGGGACTTATTAAAGTTGAACTGTTTACATTCATACATGGAAAGATCATATTTGTAACTCATGAGAACTTTGTCAGTATTAGGGTAGTTGGAGGGGAAAAATTATATGTATAAATAGAAAGATAGATGGAGGGTACAAGGTGAGTTAAAGATGAAGGGATGATAGCTGGATAATAAAATTAATGGATGAGAGAGGATTATATTGGGAGAAGGAGAAGGGGAGAGGTAGAATGGTGTAAATTATCTCACATAAAACAGACAAGAAAAAATTTTTTACAGTGGAGGGGAAATGGGGGAATGTGAGAGGGAATGAGTGTATCTTATTCTCATCACATTTGGCTTAAGGAGGGAATAACTTACACTCTCAATTGGGTATGGAAATCTATCTTACCCTACAGGAAAATAGGGGGGAAAAGGATAAGAGAGTGGGGGGATGATAGAAGGGAGGGTAGATTGGGGGAGGGGGTAATTAGAAGCAAAAAGTTCCAAGAAGGGACAGGATCAAAGGAGAGAATAGAATAAACAGAGGGCAGGATAGGATGAAGGGAAATACAGTTAGTTTTTCACAACATGAATACTATAGAAGTGTTTTGCATGATTACACATATATAACCTGTATCAAGTTGCTTGCCTTCTCAATGTGGGTGGGTGGGGAGGGAGGAAGGGAGAAAATCTGGAACCCAAAGTTTTAAAAATAAACGTTTAAAAAATTGTTTTCACATAAAACTGGGAAATAAAATATACAGGCAATGAGGTATAGAAATCTATCCTGTGCTACAAGAAAATAGAAGGGGAAGGGAATAAGAGAAGTGGAGGTGATAGAAGGGAGGGCAGATTAGTGGAAGAGGTATCCAGAATGCATGCTGTCTTGTGGTGGGGGATGGGGTGAGATGGGAAGAAAATTTGGAACTAAAAATCTTGTGGAAATGAATGCTGTAAACTGAAAATAAATAAATTAATAAATGTTTAATGTAAAAAAAAAGAAAAAGAAAATCCAAGCAATTCAAATATTCAGTGAGTACCTAATGTGTGATAAGCACATTGCTAGACATAACTGGTAATAGAGATTTCTTGCTTTCATGGAGTTTACTGTCTAACTGGGAAATGAAATGGGACACATGAATCAAGGATAGAGAGTAAATAACAAGATCTGGTTTTATCAGATATGTGACATTTTCATCTCCTTTTGCCCTCAAAAGAAGGCTGTGGGAAGGGAACATTTGAAAAGATAGATGATTGTATTGAGCATAATTGGCCCCAGCCAACCTCTCCAGGCTCATCTCCTGGTTCTCCTCCACTCCACTTTCCAGGAAAATTGAATCATTAGCTCTCCATCAAATCCAATATTCCATCTCTCTCCTCTGTACATTCACCTAAGTAATCCTCCATGCTTAGAATACATTTCATTTTCATCTCCACCTTCAGGGGTACTTATCTTCCTTCAAATCTTGACTCATATACTAGATCCTCTTAAGAGCTTGCTCTGATAACTCCCACTGTCCCACCAGAGTTATTATTTCATTTTTTTCTTTGTATTAAATTTACCTAAAAAATCTAAACTCCCTGAACCATATTATCTTCTTCTGTCAAATGACGGGCTTGGAATATTGCATACACACACACACACACACACACACACAAATACATACTTACATACATATATATATTGAATCTCTTAAGAACTAAATTTCAATAAAATTGGGTTCTTTATAATCCTATATATGCTACTTTAAGCATTGAAGATATTCTTTTGGAAAAGGATCCATTTGTTAGTGTTCAATCATTTTTCAGTCATTTCCCAGTCTTTGTGACCTCATTTGGAGCTCTCTTGGAAAAGATACTGTAGTGGTTTACCATTTCCTTCTCTGGCTCATTTTACAGTCGAGGAAATGAGACAAACAGGGCAAAGCAACTTACCCAGGATCACACAGCTAGTAAGTATCTGAGACCAGATTTGAACTCAGGATGATGAGTCTCCTGTCTCCGGGCCTGGCACCCTATCCAATGTGCCACCTAACTGCCCCAAAGGGATCCATAGACTTCATCAAATTGCCAAAAAGATCCATCCTTTCTCTCTCTCTCTCTCTCTCTCTCTCTCTCTCTCTCTCTCTCTCTCTCTCTCTC
>NW_020954844.1:4830551-4865066 GCF_900497805.2 Vombatus ursinus
CTCTCTCTCTCTCTCTCTCTCTCTCTCTCTCTCTCTCTCTCTCTCTCACACACACACACACACACACACACACAGACACACACACAGAGGCATTTATGGTTTAGAATGCCTGAAGTTATATTTAATTCAATTTCAACAAGCATTTATTAAGTATCTATCATGTGTCAGGTGCTATGTTAGTTACAGGATATACAAAAACCAAAATGAAAATGTCCTTTTCTTCAAAGAACTTAAAATAAACACCAGCGACACCTTAATACCTCTAGGATAAATTACAAATACTGTTTGACATTAAAAGCCTTTCATAACCTAGCCCTCTGCTACCTCTTTGATCTTCTTACATTTTTCTCCCTGCCACGTGCTTTTTAATCCAATGACATTGGCCTCCCCATTCACCCACCAGTACTCAACTCTGGGTATTTTCTCTGGCACCCCTCCCCCATTTCTGGGACATTCTTTTTCCTCATTTCTACCTACTGGCTTTCCTCTTTCAAGTCCCAACTTAAAATCCCACCTTCTAGAAGAAGCCTTCTGCTATTCCTCTTAATTCCAGTGCTTTCTCTGTCTTAATTTTTTTTAATTTATCTCATCAGCTTGTTTGTACATACTTGTTTTTTTGTTTATGTCCCCCATCATATTGTGAGTTTCTTGAGTCCCAGGGTAGTTATTTACTAATGAGTGAACGTTTGTACATAGGTAAGGAAATGGAAGGCAAGTTAAGAGAGAAAAAAAACTGTGTCTTGTATAAGATTACTTATAGTTAATGACAAATAAGTAACAATAGTGATATTCCACTTCTTTTCTCATGAAAATTTGATTTTCAGAAAAACAACATTACAGGGGGCAGTTGTTTCCATAGGAAGGACAAGCATGGATGTATAATAAGCAACTTGGTATCGATGAACTGCACAACACTTGGATAATCTAAGCCTACTAGCAAAAGGTTATTGCTACCCATGTAATTTTCTAAAAATTAGTTGAAATATATATTAGGGTTTTTATATGTTTCTTGTGAGGTTTTGTTATAATGTATTTAAAATTCAATAAATTATTCAACACTTGCGATGTTCAATAACTTTGGCCATTGTAATGTGGATTATTCTACTACTAATAATAAAATGATAACTATTATTATTATTATTAGTACTAATATTTTAGATTGCATTTATATGATCACTGGCAACACAATTAATGTAGTTTTAAATATAGACATATAAAGATACAGATACAAATATAAATGTAAGTATAGATGAGATAGAGATGTAGAGATAGGTATAAATGGCTTATACACGCACAAACACACATAAACACACATTGCCCTACTTGATCCACACAACAATCCTGTGAGGTAGATGCTATTATTATCATGATTTTACAATGAGGATATAATTTCTCCAGGGTCATATAGCTAGTAAATTTCATGTGCATGTTTTGAATCTTGACTCCTATACTTGATCCATTATACCAGATTGTCTCCTCACATCTCCTTAAACCCAGTCTAGGGAGCTTTACCCAGCATGTTGTATTGAAAAACAAAGAATGTTAGTTGAGAGAAAATTAACAAGGGAAACATGTGCATGAAAAGATAACTAACATTGTATTTTTAAATGTACACAGCAGAGGCATCTAATGTACCATAAGGTCTGAGAGGATGGAAAGATTACTGTGGTTTGGGTCTATAGGATCATGAAATCAAAGATTTAAGAAATGTATAGGTTATTAGTCCACTGTCTTCATTTTACAAAAGAGAAAACTGAGGCCTATAGAGATGCAGTAACTTATTCAAGATCACACTCCATATTAAATATTCTTTCCCATAGAATGTTTTGCCTCTATGGACATAGGGAAGATTATATAAAGGATCTGAAACTGGAGTTAGACCTCGAAGTCAGATTTAGTTAGGCAGAGGAGAGGATGATACTATTCCAGGAAGGGAGAATGGCAGACAAAAAAGCATAGAAATTAAATTATATGATTAATAGAGAGAGAACAACTCACAGGGTCATAGACGTCAAGAAAGAAGGGACCTTCCTTAGAAGTCCATTAAATGAACACCTTACTTTACAGATGAGAAAATTGAGAACCCAAAAGAAGTGTCCATTTGCGTATAAGGGCAACCAGGTAATAAGTGATGTAACACTTAGCTTTCAAACACAGGTCTTCCAATTTCAAGTCTGGCATTTCTTAGCTATTTCACTAGAATCTCAGTGAAATCACATAGTAGAGTAACAGAAAATAAGTTTAGAAGGGTAAGGTTGAGCCTAACTGTAGAACGCATTTATTTCAATGCTGAGAAGTGTGAAATTCATCTGGAATTGGTGGGGGAAAATTGGAGCTGTTTCAGTGGGGAGGATAACTCCATACTGAATGGGATGCTTTATAAAACCTAATTAGGAAGGAAAACAGGGAGATACAGAAGCTAGTCAAAAGGCCCATGTTTTCTAAAGCAGCCTAATCAAATGAGTCTCAATTTTATGACTTTACATTTGGTTAATCCAGAATATTCTGTTTCTTTTATCTTCTGGCTCTTGGGTAGACTTTTTGAGTCAATCTTTTTTTAAAATTATTTTTATCATATATATATATATATATATATACAGTTTATTTATATATTACATATTTATTTTATATTTATTTTATTTTTCCCCATAAACATCCCTTAGTAGTCCTAGTAGATAAGCTTATTTGTTGGTATTTTTCCAATAGTATCTGTAAAATAATTTTACAGTAAAAATTTTACTTTCTTGTGTGTGACCCTCAAAATTGAAGAATGCCACCTACTTCTTCTATGCTAGAAACAGTGGGTTACTTGGCCATTCAGATAGTATTGAAATCATTCACAGCAATCTCTCACCTGGACTATTTCAATAGCCTCTTTCCTAAACAGTCTCCCTCTCTCAAGTATCTCCCTATTCCAATTTACCCTTTACTCAGATGCAAAAGTTATGTTCCTGAGGCACAGATCTGATCATATCACTACCACATTGAATAAGCTTCTAGCACTTCCTCTATAATCAAACAAAACTTCTTTGTCTGGTGTTTACAACTCTTCACAGTTTGGTCATTTCCCATCTTTCCAAACTTCTTACACATCACTCTTCCATTTCACATAATGTTCCCTCTCCTATCAATTTCTGTGTATTTGTCCTGGTTATCTTCCATGCCTGGAATTTTCTTCAACTGTATCTTAGAATCCCTGGTTTCATTCAAGACAACTCATATGCCTCCTTACAATTATATATTAAGCATTTTTTCACCCTTCTCAGGAAAAAAAAAAAAGACCCATGAATAATGGATAAATAAGAGCTGCTTCCCCCAGTACGTTCCCTTTCAGTCATGTAGCACATCATAGTTCTACCTCTTATCACTCATCTCTCTTGCTTGTTTTAAGGACGCTCTGTGTCTTTTACCTTTTGAAATCATAACTAATGATGGCAGCACATGCTATTTCCAGGCTATAAGCTAGCTAATGTTCAAATACTTTGTCAAATCTCTTTGTAATATTTGGATTAAGGGCAGGAAAATTGAAAAGACAGCAATGGTGAAGGGAATTTGCCAACTATAAAACCAGAGACTTGCAAATGCTAATCAGCTGTATAAGTTAATTGGATTTTAAAAAGAACCAAAATGAGAATGTCAAAAGTAGATTAAGTTCAGACTTAATCAGGCTAATATTAATTCTGATCAATTTCCCTAATAATTTAGTTTCTCTTTTTTATCCTGAGAAATGTTCCCCATATATGTATGTGGGAAATCTTCAGGATGGTACAGCGTGTGGTGAAGGTATATTAATACTTGAAAGCCACAACTGTGAATTATAGCCACAACTTTATAGATTGAAGAAGATCAAAACTCAAACAGTAGCATCTGCTTCCATGAACTGATGGGATAGCTCAGCTGGATTAAGTGGGGGTCTGAGAACAGGGTTGTCATTCATCATCTACACACCCCTCATTTTATATACCACTAACGTAACTTTGGTGGCCACTCATATATCTGTTTAAGAACTGATCTATGTCTGGCTGGGGGAAGAAAATTTCCACCATAGGAAAGAGGGTAGGAATTCTAGTCATCATAGAAACAAGAGTAAATTGAAAACTGGTTCAGAAGAAGAACCCCATTGCCTCTGGAGAAAACGGATCAAAGGGTCTAACGTGAAAAGAACACCCTTTGTATGTGTGGATACTGAATCTGGAGAGGTCAGGGAGAAGATATAGTTCCATCAAGCAAATTTTCAGGCACAACTTGTTCTTTTTAATACTTTGCCTCTTATGGAATCGCATTTCCCTATCCTAACTCCTACTTTTCCCTTTTGCACCATCAACATCATCATCATCATCATCATCATCATCATCATCATCATCATCATCATGAAGAACTTGCCCCATAATATCTGCTGACTTGGCCATGCGGATAAGGCTAGGGGCTTGGAGATTCATCTCTTTGTTGCCTTGGACGTCCAATGTCCTCATAATACAGTGTGGCTGTCTGATTTTCAACATTTTTATATCATACTGTACAAGTGACTGCCTACTTACCAACATGTAAGAATGGGTTTGCCTGAGAAGTGTCTCTAAATTCTATGAAGGAGGAAGTTGGCAAAGAAAAATACAATAGAAAAGATTAGGTTAATATTTTCCTAGTTGTTTAAATTTGTTGCTTGGGGGAGGGGAGAGAGAGAAAGAGAGAGGGAGAGAACAATTTTAGTGGGAAAACAAACAAAATTGGATTCTGAAGCCCTGGGTTGAATCTTAGCTTAGCTATTTATTATGTATGTGCCCTTGTCCAAGTCACTTTATTTCTTGATGGGTCAGACTCTTCAGATATAAAATCAGGGGTTTCAACTAGATGATTTCTAAATCTAGTTCGAATATCAGCTCTAAATCTTAGTGAGTCATCACCAAATCTCCATTGCATATTGAGCAGCTGGGTGGCATAGTGGATAAAGTGCCTGGCCTGGAGTAGAGTAGATTTATTTTCGTGAGTTCAAATCCAGCCTCAGAATTACTAGATGAGTGACCCTGGGCAAGTCACTTAACCCTGTTTGCCTCAGTTCCCCATCTGTAAAATGAACTGGAGAAGGAAATGGCAAGCCACTCTACTATATTTGCCAAGGAACCCCAAAGAGGGGGGGTCACAGAGAGTTAGACACGACTGAAAAAATGACTTAACAACAACAAAGTGGTGATAGAGAAAAGTCAAATGAGATTCCTTAGAGACAGAATAAAACAACTTGTATCTGTGGGGCATGGCAGGTATGGAGGCAAATCTGTGAATTCCAGCTCAATTCAATACACATTCAGTAAGTAACTAGAATGTGCTGGTCACTGTTGTGGGTTCAAAAGACAAAGAAAAAAGATGAAAACAAATCCTGCCGCTGAATAGCTTAAAATCAATTTGGACGAAACAACACATGCAAATGTAAGTAAATAGAGAACATATAAAAAGTAAACACAAAATCATTGCATTTGTTTTCTTTTAGGCAGTAAGTTCAAACAACAGTGGTATTAAAAAATAGGGGAGTTGTGGAGAAGATCAGAAAAAGCTTTTTTTGTTTTGTTTTGTTTTGTTTTTTATAGGAGGCAAAATTTGAAATGATCCTTGAAATGAGCTGGGGGGACTTCAGGGGGCAGAAGTTAGGAAGGAAGGAGATAAATAGTATCAGACTTAGTATGTTTCTCATCTCAAGGTGCTATTGGGAATATGTGGGTCCTAATCTTTTTTTGTGTTACTCCGTAGAGATGGTTCTGCATAACCTAGGATTGATCCTTGAATGAACGCACCCTAGAGTAAGGCTACTCTCAGAGTTTCTTTGATTTCTCTCTCTCTCTCTCTCTCTCTCTCTCTCTCTCTCTCTCCCTCTTTCCCTGTCTTTTGGCCTGGGACAGCCTGCACAATGGCTCAGAAAACAGGGGCCTTATTATTATCAGAGAAATACCTGTGTCAGAACTATGACACTATCAGTCATATACCTGAAATGCCTTATTGGAAACTCTCTTCTTCGCCAGGAATGGAACTATCTTGTTATCTTTCAGAGGACCTGGCTTCTGTCATAATGGCAGGAGGTTTTCCTAGGGCCAGCCTAAGAAATGCAATCCCTCTTTCACATATCCATCATTTGCATATTTCATAACAGCTACCACAGGACCCTCAAATATCTCTTTCCTAAGTCCAGTATCCAAAATTTATACAATAAATTTTCATGACATGAATCAATATTCTTTCATAGTTATATCCCACTTTGTAATGTCAATATCCTTCTTAAAATGTTACCCAGTAGTGAACACAATACTCTATACACCAGATGCAATTCAATGAATTCATGAGTCAATCACTTTCCTTGTTCTATACAAAAAAAAAAAAAAAAGAGGTAATATGTGTTGGAAAGTCAAATCAAATCTGGAGTCAGAAGACCTGGTTCTTCTACTTACTACCCATATGAATATCAGGAAGTCATTTCATCTGAATGAAAGAAATGAGAGAAATGATTATTTCTCTCCTATATCAATAACCAATTATTAAATTAAGTTTAAGGTTTTCCCTTTCTATTTCTTCATTCAAAGCCCAATCTCTCAAGGACATTTTTGACCTCACACAAAAATTTACCCCACCCAGGTCATCTTATGTAGGTACAATTCTTATCCCAGCATTGTTCACTGACAACATGGAAGATAGATTCTTTTCTTTAGATTGCCTAAGGCAAGAATGGTCTGGCTTGAGATGAGTCTCTCTTTGTCCATTTGTGACAGATCAAAGTTACATCCCTAGCCCCTCATTAAAATAAGCTAACCTCTCATTATAATATTTTTTCATTATTTTTAACTAATTAAAGTTGATTTCTGTCTGTTGGGAACACCTATTCTTCCAAGAACATATAAGCATTGATCAGTTTCCAAGATTCATCTTTTGTTTACAAGAGAAAGCCAAATGACCATAATTTTATTAATTACCCAGAAATTATGTCTCTCAAAATTTTCACGTGTCACAAAGCTCCATTTGAGGAAGCTCCCACACCAATCATCATCTCTCTTTAAACCTGACCCAACTCATGATATACCAAAACAACCCTGTACCTCTACCCCAGCAGCCTGCTCCTCATGCTGACAAGGCCTCCAACCCTTTGACCTCTTCCAGTCATTGTTGAGCTCCTTGTCATACTCCATCCTAGGCAACACAACTGCCAGCCATCATACTCTCTTCAAACCTGGAATAGCCCATGGTACCCCAGACCAGATCTCTACCTTGATTTCCTGTCCCTTCCCTTCTCTCCCTCCTCTTCCTGCTTTTCAGGTCACTTTTATGTGTTCTATTCCCTCACTAGAATGTAATCTTTTCAGGCAAGAATAGTCTTTATTTTTCCTTGTTTTTGTTTTCCCAGCACTTAGCCCATCAGCTGGTACCCAATAAGTATTTAATAAATGCTCTATCCTCTATCCATCTGTCTTTCTTGTCCACAATTTTTTCATTTGTAAATGAGGAGTTTTGACTAGATGACCTCTGAAATTCTCCCAACTACAAATGTGCAATCCTGTAATACTAAGATATCCTGGAGCTTCTGTTTCATTATTTAGAAAATAAAGTGGTGGAACTCGATGATTTCTAAGGTCACTTTGTATATTAAGTCTAGGATCATATAACCTCTCTGAGCTTATTTCCTCATCTGCAAAATGAAAAGTTTGAACTACATGACCTCTAAGATCCTTTCCAGAGGGTCAGGTTCAAGATCAGAAAAAAAAGTGTCATGGAAAAATTTGTATAGCATCGACCAGAAGAATTATAGAATCTTAGATGCCATCTACTCTAGCTTGTACATTACAAAGGAATGTTTCTATAACCTACCAGATGAGGCTTCACATGACATAACATTGGAGCTAAATTGTGAAAGAATATGATCCGACATACAATTCTTCTATCAAGGAAGTTGGAATTCACATTTTGGCCCACCAAATTATACTCCTGACTAACACTGAAATGATAACCACATAAAATTCTCTTCCCCACACACTTACTGTCTTGTATTTCTCACCAAAAAGAAACAAACAATCAAACAAAAAAATCTACTCTCTAGGAACCTCCCATTATATTTTATACTTGGGAGGTTGATTTCTTGTGCCTACAAGTATAATTTCATATTTATTCCTATTTAATGTAAAGATATGATGGTAACGATGATGATGATGATAATGATGTTAAGCCAGTATTTGTATTGAATTTTTTAAGGTTTGAAAACCTCTTTACATATTATTTAATTTGACTCTCACATCTCTGGGAGATTGAGAGTCTCTGGGATATTACTATTTCACTACTACTTTACTATTCTGGGGTATTACTATTTTTCTCTTTTGCTTGAGGCAGGATGAAAACTCAGATCTTTCTAACTATAAGTTCAACACTTTATCCACTACTCCCACACGCTGATAAAATGCACCTGTATAGTGATGATCCTGAGAAAGGAAAGGCAATAACTATTTTCAATAACCTTAACAAGCATACCACTTTTCTGTACACATTATCTTATCAGAGGAAACAAAAATAAAAATAAATACTTCATCCTGGGAACACTTTGATCCAAAATGGTCAGATTTTAAAAGTATTGGTATTTAAAGTGGCAAATATAAATCATCTGGAAATCCACCTATTTAATAAATGAGGTCACTCTGTACAGAAAGTAAGTTTCCACTCTTACCCAAGACTCTAGGAGAGGAAGGAACAGCAAGCAGAAGACAAAAGGAAATAACACAAAATGATTCAAATGTCATGTCTGCATGCTACTCTGGACTGAAGAGAGCTCTCATTCAGGACCCTGTGGTACTAAATGAGCACTCTCAGTCAATTCTAAGTTGCAGCTCAGCATAATGCTGCTACCTCCTATATGTCAATTGCTCATTCTCTCTCTCCAGTACAGTGAGATTAAAATTGAGGTAAACCATTTCAGTCGAGACACTAGAAATCAATAGGGCATTCAAAGCTATCAAGGTTTCTGCATGTGCTGAAATTTCTGACTCTGGAATCATAGAAGCTTAGAGGTACAACTGACCTGTAAGGTCTTAAAATGCCAGTGTCTTGTTATCTCCCACTATGTTGTGGTCAGTAATCGATCCCTCAACCATTGTAGCTTTACATGATACAAATTTCAAGAGTTCTTAAGAGCACATGGATGGGATGAGATGTGGAAAGGGAGCCAAATCATGCCACTAGGGAAATTGGTGGATTTTAAAAATACATTCAATTTTATCTGCTTATAATCCAGTTATTATTTAAAAAAAGAAAAAAAAATAATAATTTCATCTCCTGACAGAGGGGTGATGAACTCAAGTTGCAAAACAGTGGAAATATTTTGAGACACAGCCAAAGGGGATTTTTTTTTGCTAACAAAGAAATTTAACTATAAAGGTTTTTTTTTCTATATTTTAAAATTTTTGTGAGCAAGGAGGTGAGGAGGTACTGAGAGGGCTGAGGAAGGAAAGAAGGAAGGAAGGAGGGAGGGATGGAGGAGGGTGAGAGAGAAAGAAGGAAGGAAGAGTAACTAACAGTCTAAGGAAACAACAATCAAACAATGAATTTTTCTTCGACAACTCTGCGCTCAGATCTGTGCAAGGTATTAAAAGAGAAGCAAGGTAAAAATACTAAGATAGAATCACAAAATCGCACCATCGTAGAGGTAGAAGATCCATAAGACGATTGCTAGTGCATCTACTACCTGGATAAAAATTGCCTGTATAACCTCTCAGAAGAGTAACCATCTATTCTCTACTTGAAGAGAAAAATACTACCCACTTCAGTAGTTTTTCTTTTTCCTTTTGGTTTGTTTGGTTTTGTTTGTTTGTTTGTTTGTTTTTGTTTTGGGTTCTACCTCCTGATCTAGTTTAAATGTTTCGCTTTACACCTTCCTTCCATTGGTTCTAAGACATAAATTACATTCACTCCCCTCTTAGAAAAGCAATAAAAAACAGTATATAATAGAGTGCTCAGGTGTGTGGTATGGATTCTGACTATGTAGAAGTTTGTAAGGAGAAGATCAAAGAGGGCCATAGCACTTGATGAGACCGTCAGTATCCCATTACCTCTGACTGCCAGCATCCTTTGACCTTTGAAAGCAAAGGGTCTGTTCCTGATACTACCATGAGAAACTTGAAGAATTCAGATGGTGCTGGTAAGGATGCAGTTTATTCTGATTTCATGACAGAAATTCCCAACTGCTAAACCTTTTTAGGTATATTGACCTTTTAAACTTTAAGTGACCACTGAGTAAGACTTTCCCCAGGGGAGTGCATATTGCAGGGAAATACAAATACAAACCAGGAAAAGTATGTGAGTGATCACACTATGTATGGAACCATACTACATGCTCCATCACTCTCACCTGTTTTTTTTTTTTGAGCTTTCTCCTGACAGTACAATCAATGAGCACCATAACACGAAACCACCACATACAGTCTGCCAGCTTTCATTTCCTTTTCTTTTCATTGACTGTCCCCTAAAACAAACATGTTCTCCCTAGTTATCTAAATCTCTTGGATAGACTTAGATTCTTAAAATCTATTCATCATTCAGATTGTTATAATCTACACAATAGCTTACTAATGTTCAGACTCCTTAAGAGTCTGCCTGATATGACTGATGTTCTAATAAACCTTGTCTTTGGCTGATAAAAGGCTTGGATTGAATTCTTTCAGGCAGGACTTGCATGTCATGATTTGGGGTTTCTAGCACTCCTAAACCTCAACATTTTGGTGGCCCATATGGGAAACTGCCTAACCTCAAGTTATTCTCCAGCCAGGACTGGAAGGTATGTAAGCCTCCTCCACCCCTCTTTTCTTGCTCTGCTGTTGGGGTCACTCTCCAAGCACCAAGGCTTGTAGGTGCTTTTCAAGCAGACAGTTACGAGGATGTCTTGCACTCAGCCTGACACTCTCAGGCTCTTGGTCCACTGGGTCGGTTTGAAACCATGGACCTGGGTACACTTTTTGCAGCATAGAGGACAAGGTTGGAAGCCCTATCTGAAAGTGTATGCCCAATTCTGTCAATTCTCTCAGTGCTAGGGAATTGGGGAAAACTGCATTGCTTTTTGGTTCCCTGAGGCTTACTTACTCCCTTCCTTCTATACCTCTGAATCCTCCTTCATGGAGGTTACAGGGAAAAGTTAGAGCAACTGAAAATATCTTGGCAGATTCTGGAGGTTTTGTGATTGATCATTAAGGAATTTTGAAACTCCTCCTTACAACCCTGGTCACTCCTTTCTCCCACTCATCTGTTAACCCCTCTCATAGGAGAAGATAGTTTCACCCTTTACCCCTCACCTTTGATTTCACCCTCCCCCACCTGGGAAAGGAAAGATGGGGGAGGGGCAGCAGTTACAGCATGGGCCCCACTGGCAATGGCATTGGGCCTTCGGGCACCCTTTGCCTGGAAGCATCACCCAGGTTCAGCACATCCTGCTCAAAGTAAAGAAGCCAGTCTCTGAACTTGGAGTACAGGCCATTCACCTACAGTTGGTAGCAAACAGTAGGTACCACCCAACATTTCTCCCCATCATTCCTTGAATGCAGTCTTTGCTTGGTTCCAGTCAACTTCCTCTTTGGGACCCTCTGGAGGAAGGGACGTCTCTACACCCCTTGCCAGTAGGAAGCAGTTTCAGAAGGCAAGATCTTTGCCCTTTACCCCAAAAGAATTTGGGTCCCATTTGTTTGAAGGGGGAATGATGAGTATGGGAGCTACACTCCAAAAAGGAAAAACCCTGGACTTTCCCACATGGGGAAATCTCTGGCATTCACCTGAGGCTATAATCCCATCAACTGGCTTTCTTTGTGGCTATACCCAATCTCCCAATTGTATTACCCTTAACCTAGCCTAGACCTCCCTATGTCCCCCTGTCACTTCCCACCCTTAATCCTATGTAGACTCCATTCTCCCTTGGTCACTCCTGGAGTTCTATTGCCTCATATACTACTTGGCCACTCCTAGATCCCTCCAATAGTCTTTCTGTATATAAGGTCCATCGTTGTCTCTATTAAGATGCTGAGATTCTTATAATCTAGCCACTGCTTAGATTTTTACAATCTAGCCAATAGCTCACAGATGCTCAGATTTCTTAAGACTCTGACTAATATGGCTGATCTTTAATAAACCTTGTCTTTGGTTGAAACAAAATCTCTTGGATCCCTATCTCCTTTCAAGGATCTACTTACAGTCTATTTCCTACAAGAGTTTATTCTTGATTCCTCCATGTTAAAAGATCCCTTACTTATTATTTTGCTTTTATTTTGCATAGATCTTATATGTACTTACCTGTGTGAGGCAGCTAGGTAGCCCAGTGAATATTGAAGGACCTGGAGTCAAAAAGATTAAATTCAAATCTAACCTCAGTCACTTAGCTAGCTGTGTGATCCTGTATAAATCACTTAACATCTGTCTGCATTAGATATCTCAATTGTAACATCGGATAATACTACATCCTACCTCCCAAAGTTGTGAAGATCAAATAGGATAATATTTGTAGAGTGCTTGTCACAGTACTTGCCACATATTAGGCACTTAATAAATGCTTGTTTCTTCCTTCTTGTAGACATGTAGCTCTCACTAATAGCGTGTAATTTTCATAATGCAAGCGACTATTTCACTTTAGCCTTGCATCAAAACACCTTTGCACTTTATCCTGTATATCATAGGCACTTTGGAGGTGAAATTAATTTATTGAATTCAATTACAATGAGTCTTTTGGTTGTTTTCACACTATTTTCCTTGCTTGACTTATTGCTGCCTTTGTTTGTTGTCCATTTCATGGGATGATGTTTCCATTCTGGTCTATGTCCCAACTGCTGTCCTTTAAATGAAGTTGGTTATTTGTTCTACGTTTCAGTTCATACCAACAACTCTTCTTCAGTGTTTGGGCCTTGGGCTTTTTTTGTCTAATCAGATAAAATATATTATAATCCCTTTGTTTTATTCCTGACCTGCAGCCAAGAGAACAGCACAGTTTTTTCAGTTTGAACACATATTTTAAGAGCTGAATCTTATCCTTCACCTAAAGTTATACCCCAATGAGGGATTACCAGTAATATTGCTGTGTATGAATATATTAGAATTTTTCTATGACAGGAGTGAAATATTAATAGTAATTCACATTTATAAAGTATCTAGGGGTTACAAAAAGTTTTCCTCACTGCCACATTAGACAGGACTTATATTGCTATTCTGTTTTACAGTTGATTTCACTGAAGTTCAGAAAGCCCATTTGAACCCAGGATTATTAACTCTGAGTCTATTGTTGTAACACCATTCTGTTTCTTGTGGGAGCAGAAGAGTACTGTCCATATTGTGTGAGCTGATTCTGAAAATGAGAGTTAAATGACTCAGAAAGGTGAAAGGGAATAGAGGATAATGTAGACAGTCTTTTTTTTTGCCAAGGAATGATGCTACATGACATTCTTTCTCCTGTCACTATGTCTGCACTAATGCTAAATCCAGTGTTTAAAATGTTCTCTTTCCTCACCTTTACCCTTTAGATCTCACAACTGACTTCAAGAATCAGCTAAAAGGGATTTCTGATGATTGACAAGAGTATTTTCCTACTTATCAGTGGTCTCCTACCTATTCGCAACCACATCCACTGTAATCACTTTGCACATATTTTATATGTATTTATTAGTGTACATGTTATCCCATTCCTACACCCAGAAGAATGAAAGCTTCTTGAGGACAGGCACTATTTCAATTTTGTTTTTGTATTTTTAGAGCCTACTACATAGTAGATACCTGAGAAATTCCTGTTGAATGGCACAATAAATTGTAATTTACAACATAATTACAGTCATAATTTCATTTGATGCTTAAAATCACTGATTAACCTAAGTGTGAAAAGTATGACCAAATCTATTCTTGAAAAGAGGAAACTGAGGCTGAGTGGTAAAATGTTGTGATTAATACATACTGGAGCAAGAAATAGAATGAAGTTCCCTGACACTGTCTACAGAGCTCTCTTGCACTGCACTAGGCTGATTTAGTACCTTTGGGTCTCTCTTATGAAAAAGCATCAATGATTGGCTTTGCCCCAATCTGATAATAAAAATTATTAAACATTGGAGAACTTAGGAATCCATATCAATCTCTCTAAGAAAAAGCCTGGCAACAACTTCTCCTAGGACACAGAGTAGCCTGAAATGTGAGCTTTATCTTTTTTTCTTCTTCTTTTACATCTGATTATAAACCTCTATAATTCTAGGCTTCAGTCTAAAAACAACCACAATGCTGTAACTATTGAAGTGGCAGCAGACAGAAAACAAGAAGCATTTCAGGTTTATAATATGCTCTGAAATGAAATTAATCTCCTCTCATGGCAGAGTCGATACTGTTAATGCATTAGAAACAAGACTGGTGAAAGGAGTGGACTATCCACATTTGAGGAGCACACAATAAAGATTTCTCCAGTGATCTACAGCACCTGAAACTTGGCAATGGACCTGAAGGAAATACTATAGCTTGGCTGCATTAACTGCTGCAGTAAGCAAATGCTGAGAGACAGACAAAAGTGAAGTTGGCAAGAGAACTGGGAGAGTTCTCTTCCACAGCTTGCTTAGCAATTCTAACATGTCCCCAATTCATAGACTTCCCTAATTCCTATTAGACCTCATTTTTCTTTTGGTGGATCATGGGAAGAAGTGCAAAAATCACAAGATTCTATTTTCAAGTTCAAAATTTTCTTACTTTTATAATTCCTATTTCATTGTTGGAATGTCCTCAGAGACTTTCAAGAAGCATCCAGACTTGGAACCTGAAGTCTATGCTTTGAACCTTTTGCTTTTTTAATTATTTGTCACTTATTTTCAAAGAGGATCAATGACATCACAAGGCAATGTTTTACCTGATGTGTGAATCGTTAAATCGTGAGTGAGAGTTACTGGAAGTTGTCAGCCTCGCTTTCTCTTTCAGAATAATTGGAGTCCTGTGGCCAGACGAAAGTCAAGAAGACTGGTGATGAATTGGGATCTGGTGGATGACATTGGCATCTTCTATGTTTGACCTAGTTCTACGTGTTCCACAGTGCCTCCTTCATCCACTTTCATGCATATTGGAACAACTTGTTCTCATCTACCCATTCCACCAGGGGAATTCTTCGTGTGCTTGGGGTAAACATTCACCTATCTTCCTTATGAGTTTGAGGCCTTTTGGTTACCTCAAACCTGGTTTAGCCCGTCTGCTGAGATGCCTTTAACAAGGTGTGGCTACTACACATACTACAGCTTCTTGGAGCTACAGATGAGAGTTGGATGAGTGGTTGGCACCAAAGATGGATGAGCAGCCCTAAAGGGGCTTAGCAAGCTCTCACACCAGAGGTGTTAGTCCTCTCTGAATACTTCATACACCTTGTCTTTTAATTTATATCAGTTACCGAGGGATAATTACTGGTGAGGATCCATTGTATATAGGGAAAGAGGTCATTTGTTTTGTTTTTCTCTCTGAAGACAAAAACATCTCCCAAGTTTTCTCCCTCCCTTATACACTAGTGGAAATCTTTCTATTCCATATAATTTGTTCTATCTTTTTTTGAATCCCTTGTAAGCTGCTCTCTGATCAAGGATAGATATAAGGAGGGTGTTGATCAACTGACTTTGATTAGTTGAGTCCTGTAGATGATAGAGATAATTCATGGTTCCTCCCACACACTTAAAGGGCTTGGAACATAATATGGCTCACATCCCTGTTGCCCTATTCCTAGATTGTAGAGGATATGTTACAAAAAAAATTTAGACTCTATGGCTCCTTTAAGAGGTACAGAGAAGTTCATCCATCAATCTGGATTAAAATGTAGGGAAATTAGCTAGAGGCTGGTTGAAGAAACAATCACATCCATGTGGCCTTATAAAATAAACTTAGCAATACTAGAGACAATTCAGACAGAGGGATTATTGTCAGTCAAAAACAGTCAACTCTTAAGGAAAAAAGAAACACCTGTTGAAAGTGAATCACTCTTTTATTTGTCCTTCATATCTCATCCAGAGTGTGTCAAGGAAGTTGGGTGGTGGGTTATTTCTCCTCTGTCCTCCATCTCCATCATCAATGGCATCTTCCAATGGAACAGATCACAAAGGAGGAGACACAAAACTCTTAAAACTAGCTGTGAGGTTAAATTAAGCTAGGTATGTCAGTGAACACAGTACAACAGCAAATCCATCTAGGATGATGTGCTCACCATAAGAAGAGAAACAAAAGAGTAGTCTTTATTACATAAGAGAAGTGCTCCATAGTATTTGATTCCTGAATTACCTAGAACATATGTGTTCGTCACATTAGCGTCCCTCTACAAGTGTAAACTGTGTCCTTACTCTTCTCTTTGGTACTGAGTTTATTTGTAGCAGAGTTGGCTACAGGATTATGAGGAGGAATTACTATACCTACTCCTACTCCTACTGCTATTACTATTATTTCCTCCTCCTCCTCCTCTTAGTACTACTACAACTACTACTACTACTACTACTACTACTGTTGTTGCTGCTGTGACTTGTTCTATGCCATTTTTTCACTTGCCCTTGCTTTGAGCTAGTTGAGTCAATTGAATGACTATTTGAGGTGAACACACCAATAGGAGCTCTTAAGCTATTTTTCTAGGCTAGTGAACCCATAAAGAATCTTGAACCTTGATACACAACCAGCAAGCAGATTCAATTTGGGATCAGTAGCCTAGAGAATATATCATATTTAATATCCCAAGGATCTGTAACTTTATCTTTGTTAGATCTCTGACAATAGACATCAATTCACATCCTTTTTTAACTCAGGAATTAGAGGATGACTTTAGTGGAGATCCCTTTTATTTAAAATAAGCAATGGCCTTTCTAATATTTTTATGTTTGTCATTATAGATATTTCTGCTATGACTAATATATGAAATCCATCTCAGAATATGGCAAAATATTTTTTTTCTTTTACTATATCTGCTTATTAAAATCTCAGGATACAAAGTAAGCATCCATTATGTGTGTAGTGTATTAGAAAAAGAACATTAGGGTCTAAAAATTCCAGCTGTTCCCCTAGCTTATTATATGCCTTCGGGCAAGACACTATCTCTGGGTCTTAAAAAATGGGAAAACACAGCATGATTTACTGGAGAAAAAACACTGAATTTTAAGCTTAGATAATGGGGTTCAAATATTGGCTTTGTAGGCCAGCAGTTTTGTGATATTGTGCAAGTCACTTAACTCCTTCCTAGGAGGAAGGATCTGGATATTATTAAATTACAACCACTTTTTAACCTAAGGAAGATGATGTGAACTCATAGGTACTTTCATATATCATAACTATTCAATATTCATAAGGGAAAAATGATAATGTTCCATAATGACTCCTGATGGGGGTGTACTGAGTCAGCTATTTTTCAATAGAAGTCTTGTATTTTCCCCGAGCCTGTATCCAAGATATGTTTAAAAAATCTTCCAAAAACTTTTCAAAGGGGAAAAATTACAATTTGCTTCTGATTATTTATGTGGGAATAAAAGATAAAGCCAAACATAATTTAGAAAACATTATTGCTAAAGGTGATGCCTCATTATGCAAGAAATTAAAGTCCTTAAGCACACAGGTATGTCTCCATCATTATGATTATCCAAAGCAAGGGATTCAGCAGAGAAAGGCAGATTTGAAAAAAAATATCATGTTAAGAAGAATCTGAATGAGAAAGGCATTTGGATTTTTGAAGCATAAAAATGATATCAGGACAGGGATGGAGTGTAGCTAACAAAGTTTGGTTATATACTTACACACATATGTGGTTATATATACACATACATACATGGTTTCATATATGCGAACATATACATACATGTGTATTGTATCATATGTGTATATGTGTGTCCAGTATATATGTCTACATACAAAGATATATATATATATACACACATATACATAATATATATTTGAATGGAATCTTATAAACCTAATAAAATATTTTAGAATGCAAAGGAAGGGTGAAGGAGAAAATGGCCTGGGTTTACCCATCTAGAAAGATACCTTAGAGAGCAGAAATATTATCAGAAAAAAAATAGACATTGAGAATTTCATTAGGGCAGTGCAGGAGTTAAAAGGGAATAAGCATGTATTAAGTACTACTATGTGCCAAGTACTCTGCTAAGCACTTAACACATATTAACAACTTTAATTCTACAAACAACCCTTGGAGATTATGTCCATTTTACAGCTGAGGCAGCTCAGGCAAAGAGAAGTAAAATGACTTGCTTAAGGTTAAAAAGCTAGTAGGTATTTGAAGCTGGAGCTGAATTCAGATATTCCAGTCCCCAAGCCCTACGCTCTACTCACTGCTCCATCTTGCTGTCTCAACCAGAGACAAACTCTGAAAGAACTCAAAAAAAAATCTAATAACAAAACTCATGCCCTTAGCTTACTATAATTATATGCACATCAAGGTATGGTATTCAAGATTCTCTGATGATTGTAACAGAAGAAGACAAATTTGATCTCACAGGTATCGCTGAGACTTGGTAAAGTGAGGCTAATAATTGCAACATAGTTCAGGAAGTGTAGGCCTTCTTGCAATATCACGCACAGAATGAAAACAGAAACAATGACAATAATAATGACAGGGTATTTCAAAGAGGCAGGCATTTGGATATTATTGTATAGTAACAAAATATATTCATGTGAGCAGATCCAAGAGTCAAAGTCAGGAAACACATTGGATAATATTTATGTGAAGATCAATAGAGGCAGAGACAGAGAAATACTTTCATTATAATATATTACAGAGCACCTGGACAGAAAGAGGAAATTGATGAGAACTTCAAGAAACATATTACAAGCTTGACAGAGAGGTAAGATATAGTAATGACAATTCATTTCAATTATCTGGATATCTGCTATAGCTTTCTATACTCTAGGGAGAGAAGTTAATATTTCAGATGGGCTTACTAATAATTTAATCTTTCAAAAGGTGAAGAAAGCAGTGAGGATAATTGCTATTCAGAAACAGTCTAACCAACAAGGAATAGCATATTGTTAAAATAGGCATAATGGAAACCTTGGAGGAAAGTGATTACATCATCTGAATATTTTTGATAAAAAAGAAAAAGACAATTGGACATAGTCTGACCAGCATCCTAGGTCAGCAAGCCGATTTCAAAAGAGGATAGGAAGGATTCTTCATGCTAAAATTATAAGGCAGAATTAAACTAAGAGGGAATGAAAAGTTCTCAAAAGTGAATCCTAAACACACCAAGATTAATAATTTCAATGAAAACTCACAGTAAATATCTAGGAAATACAGAGGTGATCATACCCAGCATGACTTTGCCAAAGTCAGGTCATGCCAGATTAAACTTGTTTCATTTTTGACAAATGAAGAAATGGTATAGATGTATTACCTAGATTTTAGCCAAGTGCTTGATAAATTATCTCATGCTGAACTTAGGGAAAAAAGAAGAAAATTTGAACTTCAGATGAGAACAAACAGATGAATTTAAAACTTTCTGAATGGCCAGATTCAAATAGTAATAGTAATAATAACAACTAGCCTTTATGGTTTGCAAAGTGTTGTATGATATTATCTCTTTTATCTTCACAACAATCCTGGGAGATTGGTGTTAAGTTCCCCCATTTTATAGGTGAGGAAACTGAGGTAGATAGAAGTGAAAGGACTTGCCTAAGCTGACACAATTTCATAAAGTCTCAGGCAGTATTTGAGCTTAGTACTTCCTGATCTTTATTCACTGGCCCTAGCTGCTTCTAGGTCATTAATGTTAAAAAGTCAATAAGGAATAGAGGTCTCTACTGAAGTGACTTAGTGATCTGTGCCTAACACTTTGATGTTTATATGTGTTTGTGTGTGTATGAATGAATGCACTTTCAATGACCTTTGATTTGAAGTAGAACATTTCCTAATAATGCTATCTTTAAGGGAAAAAAATAAAACATACATGGTAATAATAGTAGCCTTTCAAGCTATTGAATCACAAGTTTATCATATGTATAATAATGCCTTATTTATTCAATATCGTTTTTGTTGGTGTTCAATGGTATTCATTTCAGTTATGTCTGACTCTTCATGACCCCACGTGGGGTTTTCTTGACAAAAATACTGGAGTGGTTATCTATTAATTTCTCTAGCTCATTTTACAGTTGAGGAAAGTGAAGCAAACAGTTAAGGTAATTTACCCTTTTTTCAGATAACGAGCTTTCTTCTCTGATGAAACATTATATTTTATGCATTTATTGGATATCTTTCTTGTATTTCACAGTTATGTTTAAATATATATATATATGTATATGTGTGTATGTATGTGTGTGTGTATGTATTTTTATCTATGCTTTGATGATTCTGAGCTTGTTCCTGGCTTTGCCACTAACAACCAGAAAGATTGAACCATCCTTTCATTTCTTTGTGCCTCCTTTTTCTCACCTGTCAAATTGGAATAATATTGTCTGATCTTCATCAAAAACTTAGGAGCTAGAAGTGATTTTAGGGAATATTTAATCTAACCTTCTCATTTGGCAGATGAGAAATCTGAGGTTCAGATACATTAATTTTTTTAACTGATGGTGACCTATTTAATGGTGGAGATTCAAGACCTCTTATCTCTCAGTCCAGTACTTTTTCCATTAAAGAATCACAGAATTTCAGACTTGGAATGGATCTCTATGGCTGTCTAGGATAATCTAAAATAACCCTCAAATATCCTCAAACATCCTCATCTAGGACAACCCCAAAAATAATCCTCACTACTCTCTACTTGGCAAGAAGTCTTTAAAGCAGAAGGAGCCCACTATAGCCTGAGCAGTACATTTCATTTCAGAATATTGGGACATTTCAGGATATTAGGAATTTGGAAGATTTTCCCTTCCATCAACCTGATTCTTTGTAACCCTCAATACTGCTCTTGGTCCTGTACACTTTGACCACTTAGAAAAATACTTATCCCTCCTCAACATGACAGATCCAGTAATCTGTCCATGTAATTTTATTGAATTTTTAATTGTGAACATAACAACAATCTTCAAGTCAATTCAATAAGCATTTATTAAGTCCCTACCATGTGCTAGGCACAACACTAAGCACTGGAAATACAAAAAGAGGCAAAAGTCCCTGTCCTCAAGGAGCTTACATTCTAATGAGGGAGAAACATGAAAACAAATGTATACAAAGCAAGCTATTGACAGAATAAGGAAGCTAAGGAGGTCAGTAGAAAGAATGGGGGGGGGAGCATTTCAGGCATAGGGGACAGCTAGAGAAAATATTCAGAGCCTAGAAATGGAATGTCTTGTTTGGGTAACAGCCAAGAGGCCAGTATCACTAAAGTCAAGAGTATTTGTTTGGAAGTAAGGTAAAAGAAGACGGTTAAGGAAGGAGTTGGCTAGGTTCAACACACACACACACACACACACACACACACACACACACACACACACACACAAAGAACAAGGTAAGGTAGAGGATTATGTATGAAACTATTTCTGCTATGCATGTTTTGAAGGAAATATCTCTTTTCACATATTTAAACATACATTTTTACATGTCTCTATAGCTCTATAACATATGTATATATGTATACATATTTAATAATTCAATAAATTCAATAAATATTAATAATTTAAATAAATAATTTAATAAAGTAATAAGTGTTTTTCTTTATGTGTACACTTCCCTCTTTAGTTTTCTTCTGTTCATTTATATAACCACATAATTTTTTCCAGATAAACTTCTGTTAAATACTGCACTTATTTATAAAGTTTAATTTAGAACCCATTGTATGATTATAAATTTATTCCTAGTAAATTTCATCTTGTGTTATTCAGCCCACTGTTCTAACCTGTCAATATCTATGTTGATACATATATCATCTTTTGATATCTAGGTCTATCTATATAATCTCTCCATATCCATATCTATATACCTATATATCTACATATATAGATATCCATCTTATCTATCCATCTTTCTCTTTCCTATATATCTCTTTTCATCTCTAGCTATCATCAGTCATCCATTTTCTTTCTAAATATCTATCAAAATTTCTGCCTATCATCTATCTATCTATGTATCTATCTGTCTATCTATCTATCTATCTATCTATCTATCTATCTATCTATCTATCTATCTATCTACCTGTTTCCTGACCTTTTCATTCCATTCATTAGCTACCTCTTCCATCTTTATGAGATTTGCACATTTGGTAAGCATGACACCCATAACATTATCCAAATAACTCATCAAAATGTAAAAAAAAAAGAAAGAAATGAAACAAAAAGAAATGGAATCATCACTCCCTGAGACTATCAGTGAATACTTTCCAAGTCCAGCTGAATTAAATTATGCAAGCTTGATTTAAAGACCAGTTACTAGGTGCCAAGCATTCTGTACTCAAGGAATTTACATTTTTCTGACAAGGAACAAATTTGAAAATACAATACAAACTCATTTGGAGGAGGAACTATTTTTTTCTTGTCTTTGTGTCTTCACCAGTTGGCATAGTAAATAAAAATAATAATAGTTATAGGATAATTATAAATATTAGTAAATGGTAGCTGACAGAATTTTTCTTGAGTGTGACCATTCAACCATGGTTTAGTTGCACCAACTGTACCATTATCTAGACCTCATCTCTCCCTCTTTTCCACAGAAAAAGAATATGATACTTTACAAAGATAAATGGAATGACTATGGTTTGTCCTTCATTCTTGAAGAGGACCATGACACCAGGGAAACGATAATATGACTTGCATTGAATTCAATTTGAGTGAGGAAGGGCTGTGCAAAGTTACCCACCTCACTTTCTCCTCCAGAGTCATCTGGGTTAATGGCTAGATATAGATTGGGATGACTGGAGATGGCTTATATGCATTGGAAGATCTTGGCCCTTTTAAGCTGAGGTCCTTCCTAGTTCTCATTTAGAGTAAGGCAATGTCCTTTCAATGAATAGGCCTGTTGAAGAAATGAATCAAAGCATGGCCACTTTAATTAAAAAAAAATCAAACTGGGAGAGGAATACTCTCAGGCTTATTGGCCAAAAGAGAAACAATTATTGTTTATATTTACTCTGAGTCAGCAAGGCCCAAAATGTAACCATTAAGTGGTACTTGGGCAGGGATCTATTGCTGTCTAATCAAAGATTTCTTTCTCTTACCAACCCTGTAAACTATGGACTACTAGAAGGATTGACAGGAGAGAGGCTATCTAATAGTCTGGCAGGACAAAACAGATAACATGGTGATAAGACTTTGAACTATAGTGTGAAGGCAGACAGATAGAAAAATCTGAGAAACATTGTAAAGGAAGCACTGATAAATCTTAGTGATAGATTGGAAAGAGTTGCGATAGATTGGAAACGAGATGACATCTGCGAAAATTTCTTGAAGATCTAAAAATCTGCACAAACATAGGGAATTAAACATAAAGGTTGCCTTTGATTTACCAGGTACAGCTCCTTATTTCACTTAACTTAGAGGTCTTTGAAGGTAGAAAAGTACAAGAATGTGAGGCATCCCTTCAAACCTCTTTGTGCTACAGCTTTGGAACTAATCTCAGTCAGCATCACAGGGGATGTTCCTAGGGCATCACCTTGGCTTCAGAATATAATTGACTGAATGAAGAGAAATCCCAGTCTATAGAAGTTATGAGGTACTTTGATGTCTTTCTGAATGTTGGATACTCTGTGGGTGATTAGAGATCTTTGCTTGGCTGATTTTGATCTCTTCAGGATACATGGTCCTTTGGCTCAGTTGCCCACCCTGCAACACAGGGGCAGACATGATCAATCAACATACATTTAGAAAGTACCTATTATGTTCCAGGCACTGTGGTGAGAAAGAGAGAAAAAATGAAAGTCCAGGCCCTCATGGAGCATATATTTTATCAGAAGTAACACATATATGTAAAGATATATGTGTATATATATATATTATATATGTATGTATAGGAAAATAGAGAGATAAACAAAGATACATAGATAGATAGCTAGATGATAGATAGATAGATAGGTAGATATACGCACATACCAATTATAGACAAGTTTCCAAATCTGATTGTTTCTCCTACGGTTTGACTGAAAGATATAGGGACTGTTAGGCTTTAATTGGTGTCATGACTTTATCATTTTCATTTAAATGTTTCTGTTATTTTTGTTTGTCCTTAGTTTTCAAAGAGAACAATGACATCAGAGGGTGAGGTCTTGACTCATGCACATGTTGGATTTAAGTGAGGCAGAATTGCACAGAGTTGTCAGCCTGACTCTCTCTTCCAGACTCATCAAGGTCTAGTGGCAAGACAAAAGTCAAGATGACTGGCCATGGCCCAGGATGCAGTAGATGACATTGACATTTTCAATGCCTGACCAAGAACACTCCACAGTACCTCCTTCAACTGCCTTCATGACTGTTGGAACAAATTATTTTCATCCACTCATTCTGTCAGGGAAGTTTTTACATGCATAAGGTAGGCATCCCCATGACTCAATAACATATTTGAGGTCTGTCGGTTACCGTTAACCTGGGTTAGTCCAACTGCTAAGACGGTTTACTGGACTGTGGCCATTGAGCATGCTATAACTTCTTGGAGCCACAGGTAAGAGTTGAATGTCAGGTAGACATCAAAGGTAGATGAGAAGTCCTGAAAAGTGCTTGGGAACCCCTCAAGCCACAGGTGCTAGTCCTCTTTGTATATCCCATATACCCCAGTTTTTGGGTAGCGATCAAAGAGATTATTTTGTTAAGAAAGGGAAAAAAAATTCACTCTGCCAACCTAAAAAAAATAACAGGCATGTTCAATTGTATATAACATATAGTTGTACAAATGAAAATCAGAATCTCTTAATCACAAACTCAGAGTAGGAAGAAACCCCCAACAATTCTTACTCTAACATGTGTGTGAACATAAATTTCCTCTACAATATTCCTAATAAGTATTCAACACATTCAGCCTTTGCTTAAAGACTTCTAGCTTCAGGGTGGGAATATAGACATAATAAACAATCCTACAAGGTATTCCACTTTTCAGAAGTTCTTACTGTTAGAAAGTTTTACTTTTCCTTATATTAAATAGAATTGACTTCTTTGCAATATTTGTTGCTCAGTGGTTGCATTCCTGTCTGACTCTTCATGGCTCCATGGACCTCTGTCTATTGGAGTTCTCCTGGTAAACACACTGGTGCAGTTCACTGTTTCCTTCACCAGTGGCAAATAGAGGTTAAGTGACTTGCCTAAGGTTACATAGCTAGGAAGTTTCTGAGGATGGATTTGAACTCAGGTCTTCCTGAATCCAAGCCCAGTGCTCTATCCATTGTACCACCTAGCAGTTTCCTTTGTAATAATTGAGAACAAAGGGTGACAACCAAACATTTGGGATGCAATACTGAGTGTCAAGAGGCAAGTCTTGGTCTGATTTCAATCTCACTCGCTTTTAAGCTCGTTTCATTATATACCATCTTTTCTCGACATGGAGAAAAGATGCTTGCCATGCTCAAAAACAAAAGTACAGACTAAACATATTATTGTTGTTGCTGGACTGTCCCAAAAATCTTAGGCTGAAAATTGCACTAAGATTTTTGGAATATTCTTTTCTTGCCACTTTGCTTAGCCTCAGAGGGAGTACATACAAGAATTATGTGATTATGGTGGTAAGCCCAGGAAGAGTTTTACAATGAACTCCACAAATAGTTGCATTTTTTATACTGAATAAATATAAGAAATATTGAAGGCAGACTTTGTGAGCCAAATAAACTGTTTCTCTTCCTCTTTCTCTGACTTTGATCCAACCATTTTTCAGATTTACTGTCCATTTATTAGAATGAATTGAATTTACTTATTGGAATATCACAGGACCATTTTATAAGCCAAACTAACAGGTGTAATTGCATTGGAGAGATCAATTTATCTCTAGGGCTGCTTTCTCAAAGTCTGGTATTTACCAAGTAACTGCAATGAGTGTAGTTGGTTAATTATACCAAGTGAATTTGGGTGCAGAGATGAGAGAGATCAATTCAAAAAGAAATAATAAATCTTTGTAGCTGAACAGTATGTCCAATTAAGTAGATTTCCTCCTCCTGAAGTTGCATTTCAAATTAATGTTTGTACATTAAATAGCTCTACTTCTGGCTGATAGGATCTTATCAACAGTTAATGTCAACATTATTAAGATTCTACCAAAGCGAAAATGCTGGGAAGGGCAGACATGACTGAGCATTTAGCATTAGTCCTAATGACAATGTTTCCATAGCAGGATTCAGTTTCCTATTACTTTATTTTTTCTTCTACAGGTAAAAACCACAAATACTCATCAATCAGCAACATGGACATCTGTTGTTACTTCTCAACATTCTTTTATCATTTAGACTAGAAAGTGAATATGTTTTCTTCTCTTATCTTTAAAAATTTAGAAATACCACAACAAATGGGAAAGTATGTCATTTGGAGGTTTTGTAATGTTCTAGATGAATTTTGATAGTTTATCTTTGATACTAGTGTAAAGTAAAGTTTTATGATGAAATGTGGCTTACTCTATAGTAGTCTCAGTGGTGGAGGAAGAGGGGAGGGTTGGAATGCTGGGACCTTCAACCTTGAGTCTACCTTCTAAAAAGAAAACCATGACTTTGGAATCCTGAGTAATATGATCATTGGTTTTCAAAGGCAGCATAGTAGAAAACCTCATGAGTAGAAATGGGAACAATACTAACACTTATTCAAAGGGTTGTTGTAAGGATCAAATGAGTGCTTCATAAACATTAAAGTGCTTTATGAATCTTAGTTATTACTCTTACATAAGTATTTCCTGTGATCCTTGAGGGCAAGAAATGTTTCTATTTTGTCTATGATTCCCCAGCATTTTTTTACAGTGCTTGGCACATTGGCATTTAATAAATGCTTATTGGTGATTGATAGATTTAAAGGAAGTCATCAATTATGGAACTCTTTTCTGAAGTATAACTCTTTCTCTCAACCCCTAACTTGGGGTTTATTAACACCATTCAACTTAATTCAACAATTAAAAAAAATCTACAATATGCAAAGTACCATGTTTGGGTAAGGAGATGCAAAGACAAAATAAAATGGAAAACAACTGGGGCCCTTGAGGAATTCACAGTCTACATAACTCATGCACTAATTGTATAGGTAAAATATATCATTCTTTAAAAACAGTGTACCATGGTATAAAATGCACTGGACATTCACCCAACAGTGCTATGTTCATGTTTCAACTCTACTGTGCAACCAGGGGCAAATCACTTCACCTCTTAGGATTTCTCTTTTTATCACCTTTCAAAGTAGGGGTTTGGTGAAGATCATTTTAAGCCCCCTTCCAGCTCTTATTCATTGGAAAGTCATGATATATTTGCATAAACACATATACAATGAATACTAAAATTATTAAGTATGGATGATGAAATATATGATGAATATATTTATTCATCTCATTGCCTGAGTTGGAAATATATATCTTTCCTGATGAAATACCATTGTAGCATCAGTGCAGAGTATCATTCCTTATTTGTTTTTAATTCTCTGTTTATAGACCATCTAAGTTTATATTAAAGCATGGGGAAGCATCTGATTTTCAGAAAATACAGAAAATGGTGAATCATCTAACTATGGTATTAGAGGTAGAGGAGGGTTTAGAGGTCATCCAGTCCAACACACTCATTTTATATTTAAGAAAACAGAATCACAGATCAATTCAGTGACTTGATAAACATCACACAGCTAATAAATACCAGAGTAATGATTCAAAACAAGCTTCATTACAAATCCAGCAATCTCCATTTGAGCATGATGGTAGTCATTCTTTACCAAAGGGCAGGGAGTTGGGTGTAGGAGGAAAGGAGTTGATGTGAAAACCAGAAATCAATGAAAAAAATTTATAATTGTGAAAAGAATTTCTCGTTGGTCAAGTAAGAAATCAAGATTGATCCATCTTCACTGAAAGGTTAGCTTCCAGTGATACTTGCTTACTTCTACATTCCCATTTGAAACTAGAAATCATTAAGTTCAATGCCTCTTTTCAGTGGATGATAGAAGCAGGGAAAGTGATTGATAGACCCAAGTCAACTTGAGAATGAGATCAGCTAGGTCAAGGCTTGCAGTCTGAGGCTGGAAATTATCTTAATTAATATAATGCTGGAGATTCACATAGGTGGCCTTAAACCATGTACTGAATTTCTAAAAGTACAGAGTCACCAAATGTCAGAGTTTGAAGGGCCCTCAAAGGTCATCCAGTTCCACTCATAACTAGATCTAAAGTTCCTCAAAATAATGTCCCCAAAGTGGTGATCCAACTTACCTTTAAAGACCTCCAGCAAAGGAGAATATTCAGCCTCCAAAAATAGCCCATGCCCATTTATAAGACTATAATCATTAGAATTCTTTTTTATTTTTTACGTTGCCAAAAATATCTGCTTAAAATTTGTCACCCATTCCTCTCTAGGTCCAAGTGGAACAAATTCATTCCCTTTCCCATGTAATAATTCTTCATAAACTCAAAGACAAATATTATGTTCCCCTCACTACTTACTACTTCAAATCCATCATTCCCAGGTCTTTCAAATGAGTGACAGCAAGGTGGAGCTACATCATAGAGTGGATAGAATACTGAACCTGAAGTCAGAAAGACTGGAGTTCAAATCCAACCTTTAATATTTATTAGCTGTGTGACCTTAAGAAAGTCACTCACCTTCTCTCTGACTCATTTTTCTTGTCTATAGAATAGAGATAATAATAGTATCTAATTCTCAGATTTGTTATAAGGATCAAATTTGTAAAGTGCTTCACAAACTTAAAATCATGCCATAATTAAATTTATTGTTGTTGTTGTTGTTATTAAGCAGCTAGGGGGCTAATTGGATAGGGTGCTAGGCCTGGAGTCAGGAAGATCTGAGTTGAAATACAGCCTCAGATACTTACCAGTTGTGTGTCTCTAACTTCTGTTTGCTTTTA
Source organism: Vombatus ursinus (assembly GCF_900497805.2). Taxonomy (NCBI): domain Eukaryota; kingdom Metazoa; phylum Chordata; class Mammalia; order Diprotodontia; family Vombatidae; genus Vombatus; species Vombatus ursinus. The sequence continues at coordinate 4,859,475 of NW_020954844.1, forward strand.
TCTACTGGAGAAGGAAACAGCAAACCATTCTAGTATCTTTGCCAAGGAAACTCCATGGGGTCATGAAGAGTAAGATACAACTGACTGACAAAACAACAAATTATTATTATTATTATTATATTAATTCTAACATGAAATCATTTCTAGTCCTTTCACCACCTTGGTTTTCCTCCTCTGTGTACTTTCCAACTTTGGGTAATGTAGAATCATATATTTAGAGATTAAAGGGTCCAAAGAGATCAACTAATCAATCTACTTATTTTACAGATGTGCAAAACTGAGGCTGAGCAAGGTTAAGTGATCTGCTCAATGTCAAACAGATAGTAAATGATAAATGGCATATCTGAACCCTGCCCTTTGACTCAAAATTCAATGCAGATTCATCACTGTCTTCCCTAGAATGTAAAATTTAGAAAAGAACAATATTGCAGAGGTGATATGACCCAAACAGAATATGGTAGAACTATTCCTACCTTAGTCCTACATTATGCCTCTCTTAATGCAAGTCAAGATTGAATTAGCCTTCTTGCCTGACTGAGCAGGGTAGATACCCAATGTGTCCAAAGTCCTCAAAACATGAGATACTAATAAAAAGCTGCAGCTATCTAACACCACTGAACCTTGGCTCAGTTTCTTCTCTTCCTGTCTTCTGGTTTCGAGAAAGATTGAGGACTATATCATCTGTCCTTTTAAGATCTGACTCACTCTTCTAGCAAAATGCCTCTCTTGGGAGAACAGGGGAATTGCTAGAAATCACCTCTTCTGCAGAATTTGAAATCCACCAGCCTGAATTCCTAGAGGAAAGAAAGCCATTGTACTGGGACACCCTCTATGTCAAGTTTATTGTGTGCTTACAGAGAAAGGCCTTTTTTTGTTGTTTTTTCAGAAATAGAAACTCTCTTCTTCTTGACCCCAGTAATGCATGGAATAATTATATTTTAGACCTAAAAGGGACTGTATATATGATCTGGTTCATGTCCCTCATTTTCCAGAAAAGGAGATTGATACAGAATGGGACTAAGGTACTAGTTAAGGTCAATGAGCCTAGGATCATAGATATGGAGCTGGAAGTTATCTCAAATGCCAATTAATGAAACACTCTCCCTTTACATATGAGGAAAATGAGGGCTAGGAAAGATAATAACTTACCAATGATCCCACAGGTAATGAGTCAAAGGGGAGCTTAAAAGTTAAGTGCTCTGACACAGACTCAATATCCTATTCATTGTTCTTTGGTGACAGCTCGTGATGGTGTAGAAAAACCAGGACTGAAACCCAATCTAACCATCAGGGAAATGAATTTTCTATTTTAATTACTGTATTTATGCTTGAAATAGTTGAGTCAACAAATTAACATAATGGTCAAAGGTGGTATGAAACCAACCACATTTGGTATCTCCAAAATACTAGTTCACTGCTCCTTATCTACATATTAGTTTGATGTGCCATGCTAAATGTCTGTTAAAGTAATGGATGCGGAGCAGAGCCAAGATGATGGGGAAAAGCCAGGAAGTTGTTTGAGCTCTCCCCAGTTTTCCTTAGAAATAATGTTAAATCAATCTTCTAAACAGATTCTGGTGTGACAGAACCTACACAAAGATGGAGTGAAATAATTTTCCACTTTAAGGTAACTTAGACTCCAGGAAAGGTTTGTCTCACTTGGGTAAAAAGGGAGTGTATCCCAGTGCAAAGGGTGTCCAAGAAAGTCAGTGGGAGGTTTTTAACCACAACACAGATAAGAAATTGAGGCCTATTGTCCTTACTCAGCAGGCCAGTGGCACAGCAAACCATCTGTGAGGCTTCCAGCCCCAATGCAGAAGGCAAACTGCCAGCCCCAGAACTCCCAGCACAAAGATACAACTAGGCTGGATCACCCCAGCACAGTGGCCAAGCTGCCATCATCTGAGGCCCTGGCACAGAAAGCCAGTGACTAGGCCCTTGGCCCCCAGCATAAGAAGCTTGGGCAATTGCCTCCTGTTCCCAGGAGCAGAGCTCCAATTTAAAGCCATGGAATAAACCTAAAATGAGTAACAAACACTAAAGAATCCTGACCGTAGAAAGATACTATGCTGACAAAGAATATCAAAACACAGACTCAGAAGAGGAAAACAATATCAAAATGCCTATCTGTGAAGCCTCAAAGGGGAATATGAACTGGTTTTATGCCCATAAAGTCTTCTTGGAAAACTTCAAAAAGGATTTTTAAATTCAAGTAAGAGAAGTAGAAGAAATATTTAAAAAAGAAACGAGAGTTATGCAGGAGAACTATGAAAAAAGAGTCAACATCCTGGGAAAGGAAGCACAAAAATCAACTGTCAATAAATCTGACAATCTATTTGAAATAGAAGAACACTTACAAGAATATAAATTGCTAAGATTATCGGAAGAGGAAATAAAATGCTTAAATAATCCCATTTAAAAAGAAAAAGAAAGACATTTAACAACCAATCAATGAACTCCCTAAGAAAAAAATCTCTAGGGCCAGATGGATTTACAAGTGAATTCTACTAAATATTTAAGAAACAATGAATTGCAATACTATGTAAACTATTTGGCAAAAAAGGTGAAGAGGAAGTCCTATCAAATTCCCAAGATGCAGAAAAAGCTTTGGAATAAATACAGTATGCATTCCTATTAAAAACACTGGAGAGCATAGGAATAAATGGAGTTTTTCTTAAAATGATAAGTAGTATCTATCTAAAACTATCAGCAAACATTATATGTAATGGGGATAAACTGGAAGCATTGCCTAAAAGATCAGGGGTTAAGTTAGGATGCCCATGATCATTACTATTATTCAATATCATACTAGAAATTTTAGCTTAAACAATAAAAGGAGAAAAAAAGAAATTGAAGGAATTCTAATAGGAAATGAGAAAACAAAACTATAACTCTTTGCAAATGATATGATGGTATACTTAAATAATTCTAGAGAATCAAATAAAAAAAACTTGAAAAAATTAACAACTTTAGCAAAGTTGCAATTTATATAGTAAACTCACATAAATTATCAGCATTTCTATATATGACCATAAAAGCCCAGCAGAAAAAGACAGAAAGAGAAACTTCATTTGAAATAACTATGGACAACATAAAATATTTGGGAGTCTACCTGTCAAGATAGACCCAGGAAACACATGAACACAATTACATAATGCTATTGACACAAATAAATTCAGATCTAAATAACTGGAGAAAAAAAAAAACATTAGTTGTTTGTGGGTAGGCCAAGATAATACAATAAAAATGACAGTTCTATCTAAATTAATTTATTTATTCATATCTAGGTACCTAGATCAGAATTTCCTCTGTAACCTGTGAAGCCAAAGGCCATGCAGATTTTCTGTAGTCCAACCTGTGAAAAAGAACCATTTTCAAATAGTTAAATTTATTAGGAATTTGTTGTTTCTTACAAGTCTATGAGTATTTAAGGAGGACTAGCACCTGTTGTGTGAGGACTTGCTGAACCCTTTTCAGGGGTGCTCAACCGTCTTTGGTGTCCACTGCTCACCAACTCTCATCTGAGGCTCTGAGAAGCAGTAACATATTCATTGCCACACTTTGGTAAACCATCTCAGCATATGGGCTAAACCAGTTTGAGGTTAACTGACAGGCCTCAAACCCATCAGTGAGTTTGAGGGATGTCTACCCCAAACATGTGAAGACTTTCTTGGCAAAATGGGCAGATGAGAACGATTGTCCCAACCATCATGAAGGCAGCTTAAGCAGATGCTACGGAATAATTAGAAGAACTTGATCAGACATTGAAGATTCCAAGGTCATCCATATTGGACTACTACCAGTCATCTTGACTTTTGTCCTGCGTCTGGACTTTGGTGACTCAGAAAGAGGTTCGTGACTTTGTACAACTCTGCCAATTCACATATAAATTGATATACACTTACAAACTGTGTGAACTTAAGCAACTCACTTCACCTCTCCCAGCCTCTGTTTGCTCATCTGTAATGATCTAAATTATCATACATACATAAATTGATTTACAATTCATGTAGAAGTCAAGACATAACCCTCTAATGTTATTGTTTCTCTTTCAAATGAAGGACAGAATAGAGAAGTGTAAGTCTTCAAAAGGCTTATAGCTCTTCCCTTTCAGACTCTTATCATCCAACTCACAATGTAAGTGCCTCTTCTCCAACATTATAATGACATATATGAATACAACTGTGCCCATAATTTTCCTGGTGCTATATTAAATATATTCAGAGTGTGTTCCCAGGAGGAGCCTGGTAAAGGACTCAAGAATCACCTGCATGTCTCCTAACAAGTTTTTAAAAGAGATTATTAAAAAAATAGATTGGTTACTTTGATAAGACACAAAATTACCTTGCCCTGTTTATTAAGGATAATATATTCATTCCCCACTATCCAGTTGTCAGTTCTGCCTTCCCCAATCATTGCAAAATTAGTCTGTTTCTGTTCTGCACCAATCCAGGATGTAGTGGATGACCTTGGTGTCTTGACTGTCTGACCAAGTTCTTCTAATTTAATTGTTCTAAGTGAACAAAACCATCTCTGTGCTTGTATCTTTCACAAGGCTTTGGTGCATGACAAGACCACCATGGAGATACTCAAATGTGAGACACCAAGGACCTAATCTTGGGACACGATGTCTAAAGGGTGTGATAGATGATTAATTAGACCCCTATTTTATTCCAATCTGTATTAATTAGTTGAATGTGATTCCATAGGTGTAGTGATTACAAGTTCTGATAGTAGGCCCCAGAGCTATGAACTGAAGATTGTAAATTAACTTGTTTAATCATAGGAAGCTAACTAGAGGCCCTCCACCCTTGTTTTTTTTCTTTGTTATAATGACCCAGCCCAACATGCCAAAGGCAACTCAATTACATGGAAAGTCCTCCAGCTATTTTTCTAGACTCTCTGTTCCTTGTCATCCCACTCTTCTCCAACATGGGGAGAGGACCATGATCACTTGAACAACAAGTGACCCTGTTTTCTGGCTGTGGCTTGCATATCTACTGGCCCATCAGCCCATGAAGATGTTTTGACAATCTGTTTATCAGCTCAACTTATGGGTCCCCTCATTGGCTTGGAAAGATTTCCTAAAAGGAAAGGTCAAGATAGGTCTGTCAAGGTCTATTCATTAGTCCATTTGTCAACCAATGACATTCTGTATTTTGTATAGAATGTCATAGAGGGTCAAGGGCAAGATCTATCTACCAATGAGATTCTGTATTTTTAGTTTGCTTCATCTGTATTGCCTGGGTATCAAGAAGTACAAAGCTAAGTTCTTGGAGGAAGGGTGTATCTAAGATGGTGAGGAAGATCTGTGGTTCACAGGACTAGAGGGGACTATGTACCCTTTAGTAAAGTGCCATTGACTCAGAGTTCTGCCTCATTTTTTTTCTATTGTAGGTTGGAGACAATTATGGACCCTGCAGGATACAGTATCTTTCCATTATATGCATAGCCATAATTTTCTTCATGTCTTCATCTTTTAAAATACTAAAATACCAGACTGGGACTTTCTTTCTCTCTCTCTCTCTCTGTCTCTCTCTCTCTGTCTCTCTCTCTCTCTCTCTCTCTCTCTCTCTCTCTCTCTCTCTCTCT
>NW_020954844.1:4865076-4927425 GCF_900497805.2 Vombatus ursinus
TCTCTCTCTCTCTCTCTCTCTCTCTCTCTCTCTCTCTCTCTCTCTCTCTGTCTCTGTCTCTGTCTCTGTCTCTCTCTTTCTCAGCATCCAGACATGAAGTTCTTACTCACCCACCATATTGTATTGTCTTCTTCAGTTGTAGATACAGGGAATAAAGTTTCAGATAAGGGAGCTTGAGCTATAGTCACCTGGGCATCAGGACTCCAGGCCCAAAGATGTTGCTAGCCCAACAGGGAAGTCCTGAGAAACCAAGGTGTCAGGATGCAATTGGGATGCAAGGGGGTGGTATTTGAAATTTGACAAGGCTAGGATATATAGGGACTGAGTTAAGCAATGATACAAATCCCTTTTCTCCTCCCCAGAGACTGAAGTGATAGTGTAAGGGGGGAATATATAACCCCCACAAGGTGTTGTGAAGTTGAATAGAATATTTGTATTTTTGATTTTGCTGTACCTTTGATGTTAATATTCCTTTGTAAAAGCCAATTTGTCTGTTAAGTAGTTAATTAGAACTGATGTACTTGGAAACCTAGAATTGGAAGAAACACATATAAAAGGGGCTTGAGCAAGTGGCAGAGATGTGAATCACCATCCCTACCTGTCCTTCATGTAGTGGAAGGCAGACATAACATTGCCACACCTCTATTAAGCAATAATGTATGATCTGAACATATTTCTGGGAGACCTTGCTAGAGGAGAAAGAGCCTTTAAGAATTCACATTTCTCTGCATAAACAAATGCTTTCTTGGTAATAAAAAATAAATACAATTCAATGCCACCAAGATATTAATCACTTGCTCTCTGTAAGGCACTGTGCTAGGCAATGAGAGTACAACATTATAATGAAAACACGAGTTCCCCCTATAAAGACCTTCTATTCTACTTTGTGGGCTCAGTCTTGGGGGCAACACAACATACAGACAAAGAAAGATAATTTCAAGTAATTTGGGGAAGAAAAGGGTACCAACATCGAGGCAGCTTCTGCAAATGCCTGAAGCTTGGAGGTGAAGAGTTGGGTTTGGAGGACAACTGGCAATCTTACTTGTCTGGAAGAGAGTTCATGAAGAAGAAGAATGTAAAATTAAGTAAACAGGAGCCATGTTGTTATTGCAAGTAGGTAGAGAGATTTAAATATCAGAATGAGACAAGTGTGTGACTCCAGGAGATGAGGGTAAAAAAAAATAGATTGACATAATCATCTGGGAAGGATGCTTCCTTCCTACTTCCTTCTCATGTTTTTATCCAGGATGTCCTTAATACTATTTCAGGTTACTTTCACAAAACTTTTCTAGAGATAGGAAAGCAGGCACATCATCAGTGGTTACTGATGAAACATCAGTTGTGTTTTCTTTTTTGTTTGTTTTATTTTCTTTTTGAAGTGGGAGTAGAATCCATGTCACATCACCACTTTCTTGCCAAACCTTCTCCTACTGTTTCTAGCTATCTATTCTTTGTTCCTATGAAGCAGTTCAGTTCTTTGTACCTTGAATATTCCCTTTATCGTCCAACCTCCAATCATGAACATTGTCCTATATTTCCATGTATGCTGTTGCCCAATCCTAGAATATTTTCTTTCACCTTTCCCTTTTGAATTCCTGATCCCTCATTCAAATCTAACTAAAATATCACCTTCCTTAAGAAATCTTCCCTGATCTCTCTTCTTGATCTCCATCCTTTTTCCCATTTCCCTTTGAAAATCTCAAACAATCCTTTAATTTTCATTTTTCTAATATTCTTGCAATGTATTACTATTTATCATATCCACTGTGTATTTGTTTTTAACTGCACTAGACAAGCTCTTTGAGTTTAAAGCTTATGTTTTCACAGCCTTGTATTCTGTCTCAAATAGATCTGTAATCTTATCATCAATACTGTTATTCTTCCATCTTGTAGAAAGCAACACCTTTACACCTGTCTATTTGTGTGACTTTTGATTAGGTATTCCCATAAGCTGACCACTGTAAGTATACCAATGCTTCCCATGGGTTGTTGCGTCATTAACCTTGCTCTTGCGCAGAAGTAGTCCATCTTCTTTTTACTCATAAATTTATTTGATGGCATCTTTAACACTAGTCCTACTTTGAAAGTCCTTGAGTTTTCTTGTGTCTCAGCCTGCCTCCTACTGGGCTTTAGGTAATTTTCATTTACACTTATTTGAAAAGTGTAGTGTTCTATGATTTAAAATTGACATCACTATATCCAGCTGAGTATCCCTCTGAGGGCTTAATTTTGGTTCAATACAAAATCAGTGCAAAATAAGTAGTAAGATGTCTGCGATATTGGAAGATGGACTCTTCAACCTTCGAAGAGAAAGAGTTCAGGCAATTGGTCTGTTTGACGCTTCTCCCATATGACATTCCACATCTTTGCACTGACTGTCGTCCATGACAGAACGCTCTCTTTTTTCACTGCTTCTTAGAATCCCCGTCTTCCTGTAAGACTCAGGGAAGAAAAAAACAAAAACCAAAAAAAGACTGCTTTCTGCAGAAGGCCTTTTCAGCACATTCTCCTGTCCCTTTGCTAGTGCTTTCATTCTGAAATCAACTTTCTTGTATATACCTTATTATCTATATACCTAGTTATTTACATTGCTCTATTATATTGTATGTTTCGAAGGGCAGAAATTCTTTTGGCTTTTCTTTGTATTCCCAATGCCAAGCCCAGTGCTTGATTCGAAGAAAGTACTTAGTAATTACTCAGAGATAGATTGGTTCTTTTTTTTTTCACATTTATTTTACTTTTAATTTATGGAATAAGACAAGCATTCCCTTAACATAATATAATAAAAAAGATGATGTATACAAAACTGCAAATCTATTGTATACAACTTGCTATTCCTTTAAATATATAATAAAGTTATCATGCAATTTTTTTTGATTGATTCTTTTCAATTGTGATTTGGACCAGATGGCTGCTGAGGTAACTTCCATCACTGAGGTCCTGTGACTGAGTAAAATATTTATTGAATTTAATTGACTGGTTTTAATTTTTCAATCAGTCAATTGTCCAGAAAGACTAACTGATTGACTAGTTAGTTTCTTTCATATCATGGGCACCAAAAAGACAGAAAATGAGCTTAAGGAGACAGAAAAACTCTCTCTCAGATAAAATTCACTAAGAAACTCAACACTATTCAATAGCTCTTAGGAGCTCTCACTTGCTCCACTGAGAGTATTTATTCTAATTTCTATGAAACAGATCAAAAACTTCAATTATCCAAATCATTTAGTCAACCATTCAGCCAATCTTGCATTCAAATTGAACACTCTTTTGCCTAAGAAGTGTCCTTTCTGAATGAATGGAGAAATCAAGACATGGCACATAGGATGTATGAGCTAAGTCACAAACGTTGTTGGATTTCTTTTAGACAATTGGCCTGTGATTTTTAAAAATCACCATTTTTGATCATGGACAAAACCTGAAAGAGAATAATTCTGTTCCTGACACTAATTTAACAGTGTTCTATTCATTCATTCATTCAACAAATTTATCAAGGGCCTACTCTGGGTTAGACAGAATGGCCCATTATGCTAGGTAATGAGTAAGACATGAAAATCTTTAAAATGGAACTGTCAAGCTAATCATGAAAATAAGACACAGAAAATAGAAGCAAAAATATTGTGGATATAAATTAACATATGACATAAGTAAGGTTGTGTTACACAGTAGTCAAAGAACAAGCCTCAAAGATAGGAAGACCTGGGTTTAATTCCTGCTTCTAAATAATAGTGGTCGCATTACCCTAGGCACGTGTTCCAGGGCAACTCTGTAGGATTGCTAATTGGAAAGAATCTGTTGACCTGCTTGATAAAGAGCTTCTTCACCTAAAAGTGAATGAAATCACATATCCAATCCTTATAATAGGTTATACACACACACACACACACACACACACACACACACACACATACACACATATATATGATTGCATGTATGCACATACATATACACAGCTAAACACATATGTGACAATATGCACATATAGAACACATAGGTTTATATTCAAATATGGCATGAAACATATCTATGGATAGGATACTGGGGTCCATAAAAATTAAGTGACAGACATAATTTAAAATGTGTAGTTATTGTTTTCACAGTTATTATATTAAGAAGACAGGAATTTGCCCCAGGGCACTGCTTTTAAAGGTTACTAAAACATTGCAATCTTTCTTTAATAGAAATAATAGATCTTAGCAGCTATTTAGCAAAAACAAATTCATTGAAAATCAGAAACCGCCAGACAGCTAGTGACCTTATAGTCACACCCCAGAGAATGTCCTCCTTGCTCTGACTGGAGATATTGAATCAAAAACCACTTTGATATGTACCAGTGATTGAAACATATTTGGAGAGATGCCTATAGAGGCTGGCCAGTGAGTCACATGCTGAATTTCCCTCTCTACTTCTGGCTACTTATAGAGGAGTTGTCAATGAAGGGCTTCACAAATTTGAATGACAAAGTCATGCTATTGATCACCATGATGGTGAAAAGTGGTAGGTCTCTATTGAGAAGACTAGCCTATGGGACAGGAAAAGCTACCTATTCATTTGACTTTAAAAAAGGAGAGATAGCTTCTGCTTTATCTTTCTCTCTTCCTGTCTTTGTACTATTTCTGAAGTGTGAATCTCCCTCCCTTGTCTTCCCAGGAGGTGACGCCTTCCCCACAATAGTAGATATGGCTAAGTGCTTCTACATGGCATCTAATACATGTTCTTACCTAGGTCAACTTTAGATTGAATCTCAAATTTCCTAACTTCCTCTCCTGGTTACACTTCTTTACTTAAGCATAATGGAACAAATAGCAATCCCAAGATGGACATGACTGAGCTTTGAGTTCTGCTCATAAGTTGGAGAGATGAGGAGGTTTTGGCTCAGCAACATACTAGGTACATTTAAGAAGGAGTTCCAATGACTACCATGCTTTATAAAGTAATCAAAAGGAAGAAACTAATCCCTCTCCCTAGGCCAGCTCTCCAGAAAACGTGGACTTTGACATAGACATTGTAGCAATGACCTGAAGTTAAAATGCTGATTCAGCCATTTTAGAAATAATGTTTGTTCTGATGTTTTCAGTATCAATTTCTGGGGAAAATATGATAGCTATCAGTTATATCAGTTATTGTTGTTTAGTCATTCAGTCATGTTTGACTCTTCATGAGCCGGTCTAGGCTTTTCTTGGCAAAAATACTGGAATAATTTGCCATTTCCTTATCCAGTGGATCAGACTAATGGAGGTTAAGTGACACGTATAGTCACATCATTGGTGACTGTCTGAGAGTGGTTTTGAGTTCATCCCTTCCTGACTCCAGGCGCAACGTTCTATCCACTGAGAGACTGAGCTGCATTAGCAGTATATGAGTACAAATAATTATATAACTACTCCAAATTTGTGTTAAAATTAGTAGTAGTAGTAGTAGTAGTAGTAATAATAATAATAATAATAATAATAATAATAATAATAATACCTAATAATTCTATAACATGTGCCAGGCCCTGAACTAAGTCCTTTTTACAAATGTTGTCATTTGATCTCCACAACAACTCTGGGAGGGAGGTGCTATTATTATCTACATTTTACAGATAAGGAAACTGAGTCAAACAAAGGTTAAATAGCTTGCCCAGGGTCACAGAACTAGCAAATGTCTAAGGTCTTCGTGACTTTAGACCTAGCACTCTACTCACTGTGCTACCTAGCTCTTCCTTCTACTTGTTTAAGTCTTTGTGAATGAGCGATTTTGAGTCTCTCATGTTAAACATCTTTTGTTAAGGGCAAAGAAATAACTGTTTTGTACCTGATTTACATCCATTATTGCTTTGGCAAGGTGCTACATGTGAGCATAAGAATATTCTTTGTGAGTTTATACTAAGGTCAGAGAGTTTGAGAGCAAGAACCTGACAGACATAGAGTACAATGCTTTGCACACAGTAGAAGCTTAATAAATGTTTATTCTTGACCGACTAACCTCTCATCTCTTCAAATACTAGGCTCCCCTGGATAAAATATAATCTGCAAGTCCAAGACTAGAGAAACAGAAGCTTTGGTGAGGGAGGGAGAGCCCTCTGGCCCCCAAATATGGGTTTTGATGGTTCCATCTGATTCTACATGTTTAGATCAATAATTATGTGTTCACAGTCTCAAAGATTTAAAGCTGGAAGGAATATCAAAGGCTGAATAATTGAACCACCTCATTGTACATACGAGGAATCTGACATCCAGAGTTATTGAATGACTTGGCCACACTCACTTAAATAATAAACATCAGGGGCAGGATTTGAAGTCAGTTTTGGATTTCATGTGTGTGTGTGTGTGTGCATGTGTGTACTGTGTGCCATGTGACCCTAGATAAGTCAAGTGTCCTCTGTCTGACTCAGTTTCCTTAACTTTAAAATGAAGCTAATAACAGCTCTTACCTTCCAATGTTGTTGTGAAGACTACATGAGAAAATATTTGTAAAGCACTTAACACAGTGACTGATACATAGTAGGCGCTTAATAAATGCTTGATCCCTTATCCCCTAGGCACCAAAGACAGGATTTGAAACCAGTTCTTCTGACTCCAGAACTAGTGTACTTTCTACCTTTTCACTACCTCTTAGTGTGAGTTGTTCCTAAGTTTGTGTGTGTGTGTTTACAAACATAAATACAAATATTCATATATGTATATATATATGTATATATGCATACATACAAACATGCACACATACATGCATGCATGGAAACATACACATAAATATATTCTTAAATATAGAGATTGATATATTCATATGTAAACATATACCTCTCTCTATATCTATAGATTATATAGAGAGATGTACATATGGATGTATGTATACTAACACACATATATGTATAAATACATCTGTTTAAAATATTTGAAGTTTAAAAATTAAGCAAGGAATTAAAGTGATCATTTTCCCTGTGGAAATTCCTCAGATCACAGAAGAGAAGGAAGTGTTAGAACCAGAAGGAGTTATGGAAATCATCACCCTTGTCTTGCATATAAGGAATATGAATCCCAGAAAGCATTATTGACTTCCCCAAAGTCATACAACTACTTATTGTCACAATCAGTGATAAAATCTGGATCTCCCAAACCTAAATATGAAGTTTTTATTTTTTCCCCTTCCCTCTGTGCCAATTCTTTCCCTGGCTCCAACTATCACAGTGAATTGATCTTTGGAAAGAAGGTTAAAATGCTTCCTCCAAAAGAGATCTACAAAGGTAAGGAGAGTTATACATCCTTCTAAAGTAGATCATTGGCATTTCTACTTCATGACAGGTGATGGGTCCAAGTGGTCAGTGCAGTTTCAGCCTACTCATCTTCTAAAAGTAAATCACCCATGTCTTCCCTGATGAATATCCTGAATCTCTGAGCATAACATTTCCATCAAAGAATTTTTTAATATAAAATCATTCAGCCCAGAGATACTTAATATTTTCTCCTTTAAAATGATAAAAGAGAAAGAAAAGCCCAGTAATTAGATTGTTCTTAACCACAAGCTTACTATAAACAAATAGTGCCTGTTATAGAATGTAATTAGAGAAGTCCATGGCTCTGGCATGTACTAATTTCCTAAATGAACAGAGCAGGGAACACAATCATTTCCCTAGTGTGTAAATATAGTTTTCTGATGTAAGAACATTTAGAAATTAGATAGAGAAAAGGGAGAAGACAAAATAAACTTCAAATGAAAAAGAATCACAATAAGTCTTGCCAAAGGAAATATCATTTCTAAAGGCAACTCAGAAGGAAGAAGATAGAACAGCCTATTCCAGAGGCATGTTCAATGAAAAGAAGAGTGAGGGGCAGAGTAAAGGCCCAAACCACCAATACAACAGACATTCAAGCCAATTCAGACAAATATGAATAAATGTAACATTAAGTAGGAAAAATGAAAAATAGATGCATGTATGAATGAATAGAGAAAGATGAAATAGATAGATGGGAAAATAGATGGAAATAGTAATGGATAGATAAGTGTTATATGGATATATGGTAGATAGAAAGATGGAAAGATAGATGATAGATGATACACTGAAGCATTGAAGGATGGATAGACAGACAGACAGATGGACATATCAACAGATGACATTCAAAGAAGAAACTGCCCAACTCAGGAAATAATTGTTATTCACAATGAATTGTTCTACAAACAGTGAATGATTTTATTGATTCTGAAAGTGTCTTCATGGTTCCCTATATTATCCCCTACATTCCCTGCCTAGAAAAGCAAAAAAAATCAGGCAAAAATAGTTTTCCCCAGAGCATCACGGAGTTTGGTATAGTATGCCTACAAAGCCATAATGAAAATCAGCAAGAATGACCAGGTCAGACTGCAGGGCCTATAGCGTTTCACATGACATTTTTGGTCCCCTCATCTCCCTCTCTGATGATATTCGTGCAGACCATTGTTTTCTGCTATTTATGGAATACTTAGTAACTAAAAAGAAAATTTGCTAGCTTGGACACTTATTGGCTATGGAACCTTGGGGAAATTCACTTCATTTCATTGAATCTTGGTTTCCTTAGCTGCAAAATGGAAGTAATACTACTTATTGCAAAGAGATATCAATAGGACAGTGCTTTAAAATGTGAGTTTTTGCTAATATTTGGGGACAAATATTCAGCCTTAAGCTCATATCAGTCTCACCACATAAGTTGAGGCCTACTCTTTCTTTCTTGGTAAAGTTATTTCTCTCTCTTTAGGAATAGGATGATGGCAGAGACCATAGGGTCTATGGGCCCCTAGCTGGTTCAGAGGACAAAAATAGTGAGCAGATAAACACAATGACTATTCATTCAATAGGAATGCTAGAGAGGATATTTGAGATTCATGTATTCTAAAGTCATTGGTTAAACCCCCACTCAGAGTTCCCTAGGGGCACTATCTCCTAGGTCCAAGGTTTCATTGAGCATACTTTTCTTATTTTCTTCCTGCCTAGGGATAAGTGGATACCTGCTTGATTATGTCATGTCCTATTTATCAAGGAGCACTCAATCTATTTGATGAGACAAAACATACCAAAATGGTAATATTATAAGTGCTAACATTTATACAAAGTGCTTACTTTACAACAATCATCTTGTAAGGCTGATTGTAGAAAGGTCATCTCCATTCGAAAGATAAAGAAACAGAGGCACCAAGAATCAAAGCAACTTTCCCAAGCTCACATAACTGGTAAGTAAAAAATACAGTCATTAAACTCATGACTTCTGACTCCAATTGGAATTAAGCAACAATTCAGCAAGAGTTTATTAAATACAATGTTAGGAATAAGGGGTAACATGACCCCCCAAAAATGAAACAGCACCTGCCTTCAATGATATTCTTACATTCTCCTTGGGGGTTGGGGTGTACACACAACAAAAACAAATGGTTGGGGAAGCAGTAAGAAACATAGGAATAAAGAAAGGACTCTTACCAGAGATGCTACTTGAGCTCAGGTTTAAAGGAAGCTAGGGATTCTAAAAGGTGGAGATGAAGACAGAACAGTGCTCATTCCATGAAATCTGTTATAAAGCTGCTCAAGAAACCAACAATATACAGTACTAGACAGGTTATAATCCAAACTTAATTTTCTTAAGCTGCAGATGACAGGTTAGGGAAAAAAAAAAGGAGATGGATGAGGACTGGAATAGTTTACAAAACCTTCATGGCAGAGAAGGGAATTGAACAGATAAGGATCAGGGGGGAAAATAAACAATAACCAAAAAACAGTGGGATTGGCTTTCCAGACAAATCAAACACCATGTGAACTCATGGTGGCAAACATAGGTGTATTGTAGGAGAGGTCCATAAAGAGATTGACTTGACTACAATAGAGAAAAAAATAATAATCCATAAATATTCATTAAGTATCTACTAGGAGGGAAGGACTGTGTTAGGCTACTGGGAAACAAAACAACAAATATTAAAGGTCCCTTCTTACAAGGAAGTGACAGATTTTGTAGCTGGGAAACAACATGGATGTATATAAATATATGAAGAGGGATTAGGCTTATGTTTCCTTGGTAAAGGGAATGTCTAGATGTATAAACTGCCTCAGCCAATGCAGGGTAGGAAATTTCTTTTCTTTTTTCTTTCTTTTCTTTTCTTTTTTTTACTTTTTAGGCATTTGGGGTGAAGTGACTTGCCCAGGGTCCCACAGCTAGTAAGTGTCAAGTGTTTGGTCTGAGATCAGATTTGAACTCAGATCCTCCTGACTTCAGGGCCAGTGCTTTATCCACTGTGCCACCTAGCTGCCCTGGGCTAGGGCCTTTCTTGAAACTTGGAAAAATCAAAACAAGTTTTTTTTTGTTTGTTTTGTTTTGTTTTGTGGTTGGGGCAGGGGGAGAAAAAGGGCCAAAGTCAGAATTAGACGTTAAGAGCTAGAATGCAACGTGGAGATCATCACTTCCATCAATCAATAATATGAGTTATCATATGTACAGAGCTTTGTAAACCTTATTCTATAAATGCTAGTTATTTTTATCAATCATTCAACTAGCATGTAATAATAATATGCCAATCAAATGCTATGAACTAGTATTCATATAGCACCTGAGTCTTGCAAAGAGCTTTGTTTCTGTTACTTGCTGTTCATTCAGATGCCTCATTTGATCCTCACAGCAACTCTGTGAGTTAGATGCTAATATCAGCTCTGTTTTACACATTGAAAAATTAAGGTAGAGTGAATTCAAGTGACTTTCTTATGTTCCAAAGCCAGCAATTACCTACAGGAAAGATTGGAATTCAGGTCTTCCTCAATCCAAGCCCACCTCTCTCTCCACTGTACCACTAATAAATGCCTATTATGTGTCAGACACTATACTAGGCACTGAGGACACAAGTACAAAGAATGATACAATTCCTACTTGTAAGGACCTTATATTCTAAGCACTTATTATAAGAGGCACAGTAGAGTAATGGAAAGAATAATGTGCTAGGAGTCAAGAAACCCCAGTTTAAATTCCACCTCTGATATTAATTATATGATATTAACCAAAACTTTCAGAGCTTCAGTTTTCTTATCTATAAAAATAGGTCAATAATGTTTCTACAAACTACATTAAAGGGTTCTTATTAAGAAAGGTTTTTAAACTACTATCTATGTGTGAGTTGATATTCTTGAGGCACTATGATAAAATGCTAGGGAGGCAGAGATGAATAAGGCATTCCCTTTCTCCTTCAACACATTACATAATCTAGCCAAGGAAATAAATCATGTAGAAAAATAAACTTAGCATGAATTCGAGTATGGGAAGTGGATTGAAAAAAAAAACATAAAGTGCTATGAGATTAGCAGGATGAGAGATCACATTAGCTATAGTCCCCAGTGATGCGAAGCCATAGAAGAGTCTAGAAGTGTGTGCAGAAAGAGGCCACTCAGAGGCACAGACAAGATGGTGAAGAAAAGGCAATGGCTCACCTGAGCACTCCACAAAACCCCTCAGAACAACTTTAAAAAGTTCAATAAACCAATTACTAGAGCAGAAGAACCCAAAAAAGGATAGGGTGAAATAATTTTCCAGCCAAAGACAACTTAGAAGATTGGCAGGAAAGTTCTGTCACACCTTGGTGAAAGTTGATCCCAGTCTAGAGCAGGTCAAACCAGCACAGGGAAGGCTCCAGCAAGCCAGGAGCAGACCTTGGGAGTCATTGAATCAGCAGTGGCAATGACTACTTCCAGAGCTTTTAGCCCACAGAGGATAAGGGAGTTGGACAACTCTTCAGAAGGAGATTACAGGAGTCTCTTTGCTGGCATTGGGGCAAGACTCTGTTGCTTTGCCAATACTTTTATCTGGGTCAGAGTCCTGCGTGGCAGTCCCAGGACAAGGAGGAGCACTAACATGCCAGAGTTTTCAGCCACAGTGAAAGAAGGACCCTCCACACAGATCCAGGGCAGAAAAAAGTGTTTGTGTTCTCTCACAGACCAGAGCACAGGCCAAGACAGTGGTAAACACACCTCTCCATAGATCATATCACCTTGGAAAAACTGAACACTTACAGATACTTAAAAGTATTTCTGAAAACAGCTGCACAAATCTCCTGAAGCTTGGGACAGTGCTCCTTCCACCCTGGAAGCAGAGCCCCACTTTAACAAAGAGTTAAAAGTCAAGAAATAGGCTAGAAAATGAGTAAACAAAAGGAAAAAAAAAATCTGACCATAAAAGGTTAATATGGAAACAAACAGGATGAAAACACACACTCAGGAGAAAATAATAAAATCAAAGCTCCTGCATCCAAAGCCTCCAAGAAAAATGTGAATTGTTCTCAGGCCATGGAAGAACTCAAATAAGATTTTGAAAACCAAGAAAGGCAGAAGAAAAATTGGGAAGGTAAATGAGAGTGAGGCAAGAAAATCATGAAAAAAAGAGTCAATAGCTTGGTAAAGGAGACATAAAAAATACTGAAGAAAATAAGACCTTAAAAACAGACTAGACCAAATGGTAAAAGAGGTATAAAAAGACAATAAGGAGAAGAATGTCTTTGAAAGTAGAGCTGGACAAATGGAAAAAGAGACACAAAAATTCACTGAAGGAAAAAAAAAACTCCTTAAAAAGTTAAATTGGTCAAATGTAAAGGGAGATAAAAAAGGCCACTGAAGAAAATAATTCCCCCAGTTTCTGGGATAAGAACTCACTATTTGACTTATACTGCTAGGAAAACTGGAAAAGAGTATGGCTGAAACTAGGCATAGACCAAAATCTTAAACCGTATGCCAAAATAAAGTCAAAATAAGTACACAATTTAGATATAAAGGCTGATATTATAGGTAAACTGGGAGAGCAAGGAATAGTTTACTTGTGAGATTTATGGAGAACAGAAGAATTTGTGACCAAACAAGAGTTAGAGAACATTATGAAATACAAAATGGATAATTTTGAATACATTATATTGAGAGGGTTTTGCACAAGCAAGTCCAATGTGACCAGGATTGGAGAAAACTGGGAAATAATTTTTACAACCAGTGTCTCTGATAAGGGCCACATTTCTGGAATGTATAGAGAGCTGGGTCAAATTTATAGGAGTGCAAGTCATTCCCCAATTGATAAATGGTTGAGGGATATGAACAGTCAGTTTTCAGAGGAAGAAATTAAAACTATCTATAGTAATATGAAAAAATGCTCTAAATCATTACTGATTAGAGAAACTCAAATAAAAACAACTCTGAGGTATCACATTACACCTATCAGATTGGCTAACATGACAAAACAAGAGGGTGATGGATATTGGAGAAGATGTGGAAGAATTGGAACACTAGTACATTGTTGGTGGAGTTGTGAACTGATTCAACCATTTTGTAGAGCAAAGGGCTATAGGAATGTGCAAACCCTTTGACACAGCTAGGTGAGCAGAGCAGGGAGAACATTGTACATAGTGGCAGCCACATTGTGTGAAGACTGATTTTGATAGACAGCTCTTCTCAAGGATCTACGACATCTCCAGGGGTCTTGAGATGGAAAATACTGTCTACATCCAGAGAGAGAATTATAGAGTTTGAGTGCAGATTGAAGTATACTATTTGCTCTTTTTTTCTTCTTCTGTTTTGTTTTGTCTCTTCTTTCTCATGATTCCTCTTATGGGTTCTGGTTCTTCTTTGCAACATGATTACTGTGAAAATATATTTAGTGGGAATGTACATGTAGAGTTTATACTGGATTTCATGCTATCTTGGGAAGGGAGGCAGGGAGGGAGGGGGAGAGAATTTAAAACTTAAAAGCTTTTGGAAGTGATCATTGAAAACTGGTAATAAATAAATTAATTAAAAAATAAAAAATAATAATTCCTTAAAAATTAGAATTGAGCAAATGGAAGCAAATGACTTCATGAGAAATCAAGAAATAATAAAATAAAAACAAAATATTGAAAAAAAATAGGAGATGTGAAATATATCCTTGAAAAAACAACTGACCTGGAAAAATAGATCCAGGAGAGATAATTTAAAAAAAAAGGGTCACCTGAAAGCCATGATAAAAACAAAAAGAGCCTAGACATCATCTTTCAATATCAAGGAAAACTGATCTGATATTCTAGAACCAGAAGTAGAAATTGAAAGATTTCACCAATTACCTCCTGAAAGAGATCCCAAAACGAAAACTCCCAGGAATATTATAGTCAAATTTCAGAACTCCCAGGACAAGGAAAGAACATTTCAAGGAGCCAGAAAGAAACAATTCAAGTATTGTGAAGCCACAGTCAGGACAACATAAGATTTAGCCGCTTCTACATTAATGAACTGGAGGGCTTGGGATATAATATTTTGGAGGACAAAGGAGAGGATTACAACTAATAATCACCTACCCAGCAAAGCTGAGTATAATCCTATAGGGGGAAAATGGACATTCAATGAAATAGAAGACTTTTAAGCCTCCTTGATGAAAGGACCAGAGCTGAATAGAAAATTTGACTTTCAAATTCAAGACTGAAGAAAAGCATAAAAAGGTGGACATAAAAAGGAAATTATAAGAGACTTCATGAGTTTAAACTATTTACATTTCCACATGGGAAGATGATAACTCATAAGAACTTTCCCATTATTACAGAACTTAGAAGGAGTATATATAGACAGAGGGCACAGGTGTGAATTTAATGTAAGGGATGATATGAAAAATTAAAATTAAAGAGTAAGAAAGAGGAATGCAGTGGGAGAAAGGGAAAGGGAGGGGTAGAATGGGGCAAATTGTCTCACATAAAGAGGCAAGAAAAAAGCTTTTACTATTGAAGAGAAGATAGGGGAAGTTGGGAAGAGTAAATGAAACTTCTTCAGAATTAGCTCAAAGAAGGAATAAGATACACACTCAACTGGGTATAGAAATCTATCTTACCCTACTGGAAAGTAGGAGAGGAAGGGGATAAGAGAAGTGGTAGGTTGATAAAAGGGAGGGCAGATTGGAAGAGTTGGTATAGTCAGAAGCAAAACACTTTTAAGGAGGGACAAGGTGAAAGGAGAGAGATAATGGAATAAACAAGGGAGGAATTGGATGGAGAGAAATATATTTAGCAATCATAACTGAAAAGAATGAAGTAAATTTCTCTGGTAAAGGTCTCATTTCTCAAACATATAAAGAACTGAGCCAAATTTATAAAAAGAAAGGAGCTTTCCACAACTGATAAAATGAGCAAGAAATTCGAATAGTTTTCAGATGAAGTAATCAAAGCTATCTATAATGATACGAGAACATGCTCTGAATCACTATTGGTTGGAGCAATACAAATCGAAACAATTCTGAGGTACTACCTCATACGGATTAGATTGGCTAATAGGACAGCAAAAGAGAATGACAAATGTTGGAGGGGATATGGGAAAAATGAGTTTTTAATACACTGTTGGTGGAGTTGTGAACTGAGTTCAACAATTCTTTAGAGCAATTTGGAATTATACCCAAAGGACTATAAAATCATGTATACCCTCTAACCTAGTAGTGTTACTACTAGGTCTGTACTCAAAAAGAGATAAAAAAGGAAAAGGGGCCTATATGACAGATATATTTATAGCAGCTCATTTCTGGTAGCAGGGAGTTGGGAATTTGGAGGATGCCCATAAATTGGGGAATGGCTAAATAAAGTATGCTATGTGATGGTGATATAATACTATTGTGCTAATGAGCAGGATGCTCTCAGAAAAACCTGGAAAGGCTTACATGAGCTGACGCAAGGTGAAGTCTATTGTGTACAAAGTAATAGCAATATTATAAGATGATCAGCTGTGAATAACTTAGCTATTCTCAGCAATACAATAATCCAAGGCAACTCTGAAGGACTTATGATGAAAAATGTTTTCCATCCCCAGAAAAAAAGAACTTATGGTGTCTGAATACAGATTGAAGCATACTTTTTTTTACCGTATTTTTCTTGAGGTTTTCTTTTTGTTTGTGTTTTCTTTCACAACATGACTAATATGGAAATAAATGTGCGTGACTACACATGTGTAACCTATTTTGAATTGCTTGCCTTCTCAATGAAGGGTTTTGGAGGGAGGAAGGAAGAGAATCTGGAACTCGCAGTTTAATAATGAATGTTAAAATTGTTTTTACATGTAATTGCGGAAAGTAAAAAAAGCTAAATACATTTTTAAAAGAGGACAACCTGATGAGTTATTATTTTCTCTGACAGATGTCAATTGTATCAGATATAGAGACATCCAGCAGGTTCCTAATTCCCTCAAGTCTCTAACTCTCTCCTTGAAACTCTACAAGGGCCCTGCTTAAATATAAAGAAGCCTTAGAGACACAAAGATTAATATTCATGAATGACTTCTAATATTAAAAAAGCCAACGACTGAAGGCAGAATCTCCTATTTCCAAGAGCTTTCAAGAAATTATTTTTTATCCTTTCCATAGGTATCTACTTAAACTCCTTTTATCAAAGAAATGTGGTATTGCTATTTTTCCAAGCAAATTTCAGCCTGTTTAACTAAAATGTATTTTCTAATGTCTATAGAAAGTTTCTGGGTGAACTCTATCACAAGAGATTAAGAGAGAATGTTAGAGTAAAAACATTCAAGGTGATATTATACTATAAATGTAAAATTCCAGAGCAATGAGGTGTGAACAAGTGAACACTGTTAAAATGAAAAAGAGAGAGTAAGATCATTGACAAGAAACATCTGAGTTACAGAGAACAGTAATAAGCTAAGGAAGGGTATCATCAGTTGAAGAAGTCCATATAATAGCAATTGGGTTATATTAAAACAAAACCATATACATATATCTGATTAAGAGAAAATGAAGCTTGAGAAGTATTTAGAATATTGTAAATATGGCAAGGCAGCTCTCTAAGGTCATAGATTATAGAATAGGTGTTGATGTGCCATTGGTAGAGAGAGTTTCCTCACTGAAAGGTTTTTACATCATTAACGTCAAAGATCCACCCCCTTCCCAAAAATGATACAGTAAAAGCTCACTTTCCAGGATTCAAGGGTCAGGGAGTTGTGACATGTTAGTTGAAACAGAGCAAGTCAAATATTATTAATTTAAAGGATATTCAGAGATCATCTATTCCAACCCATACCTGCATGAGAACACAGTCTACCAAATATCCAACCGAGTGACCATAAAGTTGCTTCTTCACCCTCTTCAAGTATGAGGGAGCACATGACATTCCGACTAACTATTCCTTTCTCCATGTCATAGTACATCAAATACATAGTGACCACTACCATATCCCTAATAAGTCCTTTCTCTTTTTCAGGATGAACACCCTCTGTCCCCCCGTTTCTCTTCATATAACATGAACTCAAGCTCCTTCATCATCCTCAAAGTCATTCTCTGCATGCTCTAGAGAGGCTTATCAAAGTCCTTGGAAGGTGGTGCTCAGAGGAGTAAAACATCACTTCAAATGCAAAAAAGTCATACATGAAATAGTTTCTTTTAGAAACCTGACTAAAATGGATCATACACATTTCCATAATGTTCAAGGCTACTGACCACAATTTAAACTCTTTTTCTTGATGACTCATCATTATGAACATCCATTATTACACTATGTGTTGGGAATAGAGTGCCATATCCTCTTTGCAAGTTCTCTGCTCTTTCCATCAGTGTTATGGGGTCAGCTGTCATTCAAAAAAAAATCCTGCTCTTACTGTTCCTATCACTAATAATGTTCCTCTCGCAGACATGTCTAATGAGCTACTTACTTGTTTTGGTGCCCTGGACTGGGGAATAAGTCATTTATCTTATTTAAAAATGAGAAGTTGTTATAACCCATAGAGTTTTCAGCAAAGGCCTAGGGAATAAAGTGTGTATCTTTAGTGACTGGACTTTGTTATAGCTACAGAGGAGGTAGAGAGGTTGGGAGGGGTGACTTTTCAATTTATTCAGGGCTTTTTTGGGTAAGGTTGAATCAGAAAGTTTGACTACCAAGTACATGAGCGTTTACACAAATCTGTCCTCTATAAAAATATTAGTATATTTTCCCTAATGTGCAGGTCTAACAATGCTACCATCTTACTCTAACATCATTTGCTCAATACTACTACTACTACTCCTACTCCTACTCCTACTACTATTAATAATAATAATACCTAACATTTATATAGTGTTTACTATGTGCCAAACACTGTTAAGAATTTTAAAAATGTTATCTCATTTAAGCCACACAACAGGTCTGTAAAGTAGGTGCTAGTATTCTTCCCATTTTACAGATGAAGAAACTGAGGCAGACAGTGGTTAAGTGATTTACCCAGGGTCTCACAGCTAGCAAATGTCTGAGGCTGGATTTGAGCCCAGGTCTTACTGACTTGGCCCAGCAGTATATATTCCACACCATCTAGCTGCCCTTTTGCATCTAGACTAAAATATGAACTCATTTGTTTGATATTTAAATCTCTTCACAGAGGCAGCTGGTGGTGCAGTCAGGGAAATGCAGGTCCTAGTCAGGAAGACCTGAGTTCAAATCCAGCCTCATATATTTACTAGTTGTGTGATACTGGACAAGTTAGTTAACCCCTTTTTGCCTCAGTTTCTTCAACCATAACATACATATACTAATAACACCTCTCCAATTTGTTGTGAGGATCAAATGAGGTAATATTTGGAGAGCACTTAGCATAATGCCTGGCACACAGTAGGTGTTATATAAATGCTAATTCCCTTCCCCTATTTGTAAAGCATTTAGCACATGTACATATTTTATATATGCTTATTTTCATATGAAGTGTTTACCTCATAGTCTACATGAAGTCAGAAACATGCATGTACACATAGATATGGATATGTGAATATAAATATGTAGATATGTGAGTATAGATACTAGCACCAAATATGCCACAAAATATGTGCCTAATAAATATTTGTTGGTTGACTGATTGATTGTGAATAATCATTCATAATGTGAGATGGAGGAGTAGGAGACCCCTTCATCTGAGTGATGATTATAATCTTATAGATTTGCCTTAGTTTTGATGACCAATGAAAAGATGGGAATCCCTAGGTATCTGTAAATTCATAAATTACATCCTCAAATGGTAACAAATGACATACCATCAAATACATCTACTCTTGGAGCCAAGAATATCTGAGTTTGAATCCTACCTCAGAAGCTTACAAACTGAGTGACTCTGGTCAAGTTCTTTAATTTTTTTAAGCCTTGGTCAACTACGAAATGGAGATAATAATAGTACCTACCTTACAGGGTTTTTCAGAGAACTACATGAAAAAAAATATGTAAATTGCTTTGCAAACTTTAAAATGTTACATGTGTTAGCTATTATTAATATTATTAGTAATATCTTTCCAATCACCCAGGCTCATGACCTCAGTATCAACCTTGAATTCTCACTCTCACCTCACTTATCCAGCCAGTTTCTAAATCTTGTCATTTCTACCTTCACAAAGCTTTTGTACATTTCCTCTTCTCTCTATTCACACAGCCACTACCATATTTTAGGCCTTCACCTAATCATCTCCCACTTGCAGTACTGAAATAGCCTTTAGTTAGCCTTCCTGCCTCATCTCTTCCCATTATAATCCATCCACCTCTCAGCTACCAAACTGGATGTTCCTAAAACATAGATCTTGCAGTATTACCCTCCAGTCCCAGAGTGAGCTCTAGTGAGTCCCTATTGCCTGCAGGATCAAATACCAAGTCTTCTGGCACTATTTGTGACTTGGTCCTTCCCTCTTTTTACAGTCTTTCTATGTACCCTTTTCTCTTCCACCACACCATATTCCAGGGACATTGGCCTATTTGCAGTTCTTGGAGAATGATACTCCCCTCATCTCTTCTAATCACTGATTGCTCTCCACACCTCAAGTCTAGTTTTTCTCTTCCACACCTTAATTCTGATGACTTTTTTCAAGACTTAGCTCCTATCTTCTACAGAAAACTTTTATGGGAACTCCTAGCCCAGGGGTGGGGAACCTGCAGCCTTGAGGCCACATGTGGCCCTCTAGGTCTCCAAGTGCAGCCCTTTGACTGAATCAGTCAAACAATTAGCTCAGCAAAGGGCTGCACCTGAGGACCAAGAGGGTCACATATGGCCTCGAGGTCGCAGGTTCCCCATCAATGCCCTAACCATTTCCCCTTTCAGATAATCTTCTTTTGGTCTTGATTTATAATGTGCATACACAATTATCTCTCTGCTTTCCCCCTCAGTAAAATGAGAGTTCCTCAGGACAGTGGCCATTTTTTGTTTTCTTGGTATCCACAGTACTTAACACAGTGCTAGACACATAGTAGGTGCTTAATAAATGTTTATTGATTGACTTTCCCACACCAATGCTACTTGTTATATATGTTGATAATCCTTTGAAATCTCATGTTCACCATACATCATACAGGAATATAGAGAGTTCCCTGTCTTTAGGGATCTTACAGATAAAATATAGAAGACTCCCCCAAAATATGTGTTGCTATAATGTAACTTAAATAAAAAACATGGCAAATTATGTGTTACCTAAACAGAAATCAGCCTTTTGGCAAATTCAATCACCCAGAACAGAAATACGACTTGGATTATCAGGCAAAAAAATGTCCCTGAGTTGTGAAGAAAATAGATGTCAGAAAGTCTATGTTCTTTATGGGATAGAAGGGTCATTGAGCTGCTTTCAGGCTCAAAATTGTTTACTTAAAATGGCATATAAAATTGAGATAACTGATTTCACAGCCTTCCTTCCTTGGATTCCTTTAGCAGCTTTTAGGACTTCCTGTGTTTAAGGAAACAGCATGTTATAAGTCAAGAAGGCAGGGAGCTTTTAAAGACTGATCTCCTGAGAATTGACAGCTGATGTCAAGGAATTGTCAGCAACTAGGAAATTCTGGTAGTGCAGGGCTAATTGTTGTGGAGCTCAGTGACTCCGCATAATTCCATAACATTGTTCAAGTCTATTACAATAATGACACAACTGATGCTCTTAATGATGGCCCTGAGTCATGAAGAGAAGGATAGAGTGTATTAAATATGCTTTCTTTCTTAAGGCAAGTTACAGAACCAATCTGAGAGGTAGAAGGGCCGAGAGCAGCATCTACACCAACCCTTTTACAAAAAGAATCACCATTCTACCAAGCCCAACAAATGGCCATTCAGTCACTGCTGGAAGATTTCTATTGAGGGGGAGCCTCAATACCTCTTGTAGAAGTCCATTCCACTTGCGACTAAATATCATTGTTAGATTTTTTTTTAGTTTTGTTTTGTTTTCACTTGGCTTCAAGTCTGTTTGCCTCGTTGAAACGGCATTAACAATGTCCTTAGATTCCATCAAATCTCACCTTTTGTTTTTTTTTCCCCCTAAATGAAGAAACCAAAGTAGAGAGAATATAAATGTCTTGTCCAGACTCACACAGCTAGTTAGGGTCTGAGACCAGATTCAAATTCAGGTGCAACATTCTATTCACTATGTCACATTTTCTCCAGTCTTTTTTTTAATATCCTTAGAAGTTAAACAGAACAAAATACCTCTTCTACATAAAATTCTTCAAATAGTTAAAAACAGCTTCCATGGCACTCTAACTCTCTTCCTTTCCTGGCTAAATATTCCTTCAAACAATCCTCTTATAATATGGACCCAAAGTCCTTCACAAATCTCGTTGTCCTTCTCTGTGCACTCTCCATCTTACCGATGACCTCTGTAAATCACGTCTCTCAGAACTCAATACAACACTCCAACTGAGATCTCATGGGCACAATGTCTAGTGAAACAATAACTTCTCTATTCCTGGAAGAAATAATCACACTCACTTTTTGTCTGCCACACCATATTTCTGACTTATATTTAGCTAGCAATACACTAATACCTGGTCAAGTCACTTGACCCTGTTTGCCTCTGTTTCCTCATCTGTAAAATGAGCCAGAGAAGGCAATGGGAAATCACTCCAACATTTTTGCCAAGAAAACTTCAAATGGGATCACAAAGAGTTGGACATCACTGCAACAGCAACAACACTAATAACCCGGTTCTTTCTCAGGGCAATTATGGATAATTTCTAATAACTTATAATGTCAGAGGTATATGTATTATTATTCCCGTTTTATAGATGAGAAAACTAAGACTTGGGAAGGTTATATAATGTACTGATGTTCACATACATATTAAGTGTCGGAAGTGGAATTCAAAAGCAAGCTTTATGATTATATATACATGATCCTACTATTTCATTCATATATATATAATATATAATATATATACACATATATACACATATACATACACACATATACATATGTATGTGTTTATATATGGATATGTACATCTGTATTTGTATATATACACATAAACATGTATACACATGTATAAATATGCATATGTCTATAAATATTTCCCATCATGTTTGTAGATTGTGCATATATAATTGTTTAATATAAATATGTATGTATGTGCATACATATATACAGATAAATATGTAGGTACTTGTGTATATAAATTTGCTGGGGACATTTCTATTACTGGGAATTTTCACTTATGTGGACCACTCTTAAAAGTATGGGACTAGATGGTCTAAGGTGTCTTCCAGTTCTCAATTTATGATTCTGTGAATCCTTTTCCTCAGTAATTTCAGATTAATAAGAAATTGCCATACCCAACAGATCCTCACTATATTTGACATAGAGACCATCAACTATATGGAACCCACTCAAGGATGATGAAGAGAAGGAGTCAGAGGAAAAGCATGATGGTTATGGTGGTGGTGATGATGATGAAGTTATACAAAGTCCTAAATTTTCAGTCTCTTGCATGCATTATCTCACACCTCAAACAACCCTGACCATTAGGTTGTGGAATCATTATCATTATGCCCTTGTTAACTATGGAGAAAATGAAGCTTCAAAAAATTACATAATTTGCCTAAATTTACTATGATCATAAATGTCCAAGTTGGGACTGAGATTCACATCTTTGGATTGCAATACAGAGCTCTTCCTACTCTACCCTGCTTTCTTCTAGGAGGTAGTTGTTAAAACAATCTCATTAAAGAAAAATCTTTTACACAAGTCAGTCTGGAATGTATAGCAAATAAATTATCTTGACGTTCTGCTATAAAACATACACACATACATGTAAACATATATATGTGCACACATGTATGTATACACATATGTGTGCTTGCATATAATATTTTAAAAAGCTTACAATATTTTTGCAATGCTGTTAAATGGCTGTGAATCATGGAATAATAGTCTCAAAATAAGTGAAGTTGGGGCTAACCCAAATGACACTAAAGTGTTATATATGCCATCATATATGAGCAAGGGGTTAGATATTACAAATTTGAAATTACACGTAGGAATGTAATAAAGGATATAACTCAGAGCACTGGGCGGAAAATCAAAGATTTCTGAATTCAAATTTAGCTTCGATCATTTATTAACTGTGTGACTCTAAGCAGGTCTATTAACCTCCCTGTGTCTCAGTTTCCTTAATTGTAAAACAGGGATTACAACAGTACCTACTTTACTGGGTTGCTTTGAAGATGAAATGTGATATTTGTAAAGTGTTTAGCACAGTTCCTGGTTCTGGTACTTAGTAGGTGCTGTATAAATGCATATTCTCTTCCTCCTTCCCAACCACATAATTACGATAATAGGATCATAGATTAAGACTAAGAAGAGACCTTAGAATTCACCTAAATCTAGTCCCCTTATTTTACAAAGGAAGAAACTGAAGCCTAGAGGAGTTAAGCAGTATGTCAAGAGTCACACAGATAATGTGAGGCAGAATTCAAACCAAAGTCATCCTGCTTTAAAGTCCATTTCTCTATCCACTAAGACATTGCCCTGTTCCTGTCTTAGACTGCTACTGAGCACTGCAGTCAGTCACAGACATGAGCCAGATGGGCCCACCACAAATACTGCTGCGTAACCATGCACACAGTAGGCCAGTTAATCAGTACTTGTTTCAAGATGGTTGAATCTAAGTAAATAAAATTGGATTAAATAACCCCCACAAGGCTTTCATTTCTAGCTTCTTGCCTAGTATAACTGTTTTGAATTTTCTCCTTATGTGTGTGCATATGCACATATATACATACACACACATACACATACACACACATATATGTATATATGTGCATACACACATATATGTATATATGTGCATACACATACATACACATGCACACATATGTATGTATATATGTGCATATATATACACATATGTATATGTGTGTATGTGTATGTGTGTGTGTGTGTGTGTATCTCTCTCTACTCCTCAAAATAGCTTGGTTGGCATCACTTTTCCTCCTTTCACTACCTTCTTTATTCTCCCCTGGGCAATTTCTTGGATTATAGAATAACCCATTTAGAGCTGAAAGCCTTGAGGCACCATTTACTGTAACTCTCTCATTTTACCAATGAGGAAGCTGTTGAGGTTCAGGAGGTGAAGGCAATTGCCCAGAATGACTCAAGTGGAAAGTGGCTGAGCCAGAATGACTCCATGTTTTCCTGACTCCAAGTCTTGGACTATGTGATATAGCCCACTGCCTCTCACCCTTTTTCTAATGCTTTAATCTTGAGAATGACCCAAGGCCATCCTACTCTTCTCTAGCTTTTCCAAGTACCTTGCTGCCTCTATGCTTTGCTTATGATGTTTCTCACCCCTGGAATTCCCACCCCATTCTTCTCTTATCTGCTGATTCTTGAGCCATCCCTGAAAGCTCTCCAAACGTCCTCCAATGAGTCTCACACTCCCACTCCCACTCCCACATTGTAAGAGTCAGTAATGTCCACTCTTGCCTCTGATCTCAGATTTGGTTTAGACTTGTAATAAATGCATGAATTCTTCATTATTTTTCTTTCAAAATCAAATATAGATCCTGCAGAAATGGACACATGGGATTATATTGGGGGGAACAGGCAAAAGTCTTGTGATGTAATCAGTGTAGGGAATAGACTACTTTAGTGAAATACCTTACACAAATTCAAATTGGCAATTTATTCTAGATAGGGATCTGGAAACTGATAGATTAAGAGAATTCTTCATGATTGCCCAGCCAGTATGTGTTCAAGGAGATACTTGAACTCATGGTTTCTGACTCTAAAGAAGGCCCTTTACTCAACACTCTATGCTCCACCTGACAAGAGGGAAGTTACAAACCTTGACAGAACTAGATGAAAAGAAGAGAGAAAGGAAAATGGGTAAAATTATGATTGATAAATGGGATTACTATTTGCCTAAAGGTCATGATAGGTTCCAGGAAGCACAAAGCTATGACCTGACATTACTTTACCCAGAGAAAGTACCATACAATGAATTTCGAATAAGTGGGGGGGAAATCTCATTTGACGTATGGCAGAAGTATATGGGGATAGAGACCCTGAGACAATGACTTGAAGGTGGTGATGTTTAGTTAACATTGGGTGAAAGTTTTTTGGGATAGAAATAGAGGACCTCATCCCTACTTGACCTCTTATAGCTTTCATTTGGTAATTAATCTTGCTAACTAGATTGAAGATATATTGTTTCTGCTGCTTCAGGAATGTAAGTTGTTATTGTTGTTCAGTCATATCCGACTCTTTGTGAGCCCTGGTTTTCTTGGCAAAGATTCTGGAGTGGTTTGCCATTTCATTCTCCATGTCACTTTATGGGTGAGGAAATTGAGGCAAACAGGGTTAAGTGACTTGCCCAGGGTCACACAGCTCCTAAGAGTCTGAGGCTGGATTTGAAACCAGGAAGATGAGTCTTCCTGGTTCCAAGCACAGTGCTCTATCTAATGTACCACCTAGCTGTCCAGGAATGTGAGTAGTGCCTTCTAAATTTGATCTTGGATAAGTTCTCATGTGTCCTCAACCTAATTTGGGTGACTGTGTAGAAAGTTAGGCAGAAGAAAAGACTACACAGGGGAAAAATGTTGTCAAGAGTCAATATTTTTATAAACCTGTTTCTCAATACAAAAACAACCTAGACATGCTGAGTAATTGAGGCAATCCTTATGGCCCTTTCAGCAATTTGGAGATCAACTCACACACTGGCAGCAGTTGCCATCCCTTTTTTTGTTACCCAGCATGGCTAACTTTCATAGTTTCTGTTTCAGGTTTGGGCTGTGGAGTCCAGGAACTGATTGGACCAACTTAAGAAGTCAGTACAATTGAGAAATAAGTATTCTCCTCCCCAACATCACGCCCCAATCAACAATACAAGACTTCCTTCTAATTTATTTGAAGACCTACTTAAATGAACTCTTTTCTTGGTACATCCATTGGACATTGCAGTCTTTAAAATCATTGACTCAAATAATAAAGATAGTTTAGAGAAAATGACTTAGCTGAAAGTCAAGATGTGCCAAACTATTGTTCTTTCTTGATAATCCAGCCTCCTGCTGGGTAGCTCTCCAAGCTCACTTTAAAATTTACATAATAGAGAAAATAATAAAAATTAAGATAAAGAAAGTTTACCTTCAGTCAACTGAAATGAAATTCCAAGCCCCAAAGCAAAACTGTGTAAGGCAACAACTTAGAACTCTTTTCTTTGGGTTCCTCAAGTTTCTTCATTTTCAATTCATTCCATAGATCAATGGCCTAAAAATCTTAAAATATTACTTCAATAAGACCGCTCCTGACTTAAGTACCTCCAATGCTCCCTGTTACTTATTTGTATCATACTCAAAATCTTCTGCTTTCAAAGATATCTGTAATCTACTCCATGCCTCCTGTCCAACCTCATCTCCCATAAGTTCTGATTTAGTCAGCACTCTAACTTGCAGTCTTTTCGATATGTTCATTCCCAATTCTTTACCTTCACTCATGCCCATTCCTCTGCCTAGAAAGCTTTTTTCTTCTTTTCTGTTTTCATAAATCCTACTCATCCTTCAAACTCTGTTTTTAAAAAAATCATGTTGGTGTAGTGGAAATTTCGCTAAATTTCAAGGAAGAAGACTTGGCTTTGGATTGTGGCTTTGCAGCTTAATCCTTATATGACCTCTGTTAAGTTGTTGTTCAGTAATTCAGTTGTGTCCAACTCTTCATGACCTCATGGAAGATAGCACACCAGGCCGTTCTATTGTCCATTGTCTCTCAAAGTCTCTCCAAATTCATTTTATTGTTTTCATGATACTATCTATCCATATCATGCTCTATTGTCCCCTTTCCCTTTCACCTTCAATCTTTCCTGACAATCAGGGTCCCTTACAATGAGTCCTCTCTTCTCATTGTGTGGCAAAAGTAGACCAGTCTCAGCTTCAGTATTTGACCTTCCAGTGAATCAATTCAGCAAACATATTAAATGTCTACAGTGTGTCAGAAAGTATATTAGATACTGGGTATACAAAAAAAATGGAAACAATTATTTTCCTTAAGAAACTTCATAAGCTAGATCGAGTATGCTTGATTTGGAGTTTAGAAGAACTTATTTTGAATTCTGCTTCAGGCACTCATTATTTTTGTGACCTTGGTCACGTTCTTTACCTCTGTCAGCTCAGTTTTTCTCTTTTCTGCAATGGGAATAATAGTAGTACCTATCTCACAAAGTTGTTGTGTAGTTCAACTGAGATAATATAAATAAAGCAATTGGCAAACTAAAAGCACCTTGTAATTGTAAGCTTTTATTACTTATTACACTATGGAAATGTATGCAGATAAGTTTATATGAATATATAAACAGATGCTAGATAGATAGATAGGTAGATAGATGGATGGATGGATGGATGGATGGATGGATGGATAGATGGATAGGTGGATGGATGACAAACATTGAGTGGTCTGTGAACACTAATAACTAGAGGAATTGGGGAAAGCATTGATGGCACATGAACTAAGTCTTAAAGAGGCCTAGAGTTCCCAAGAAGCTGAGAAAATGAAAGAGTCCATTCCATACATGGTGGGCTCCTTATATAAGGGCAGAACATATGCAAGGAACAACAAATACTTGAGATTGACTGACATATAAAACCTCAGGACTAACAACAAATCAATCTGAAGAAAAAAGAGCTTGGAAGAAGATTGTGAAAGATTTTAGATGCTAAAGAGCGGGAGGAACGTGTTTTTGGTCTTGTAGGCAATAGGGAGCCACTGATACTTTTGGAACAGAAGAGTGAAGTAGCAAAACATGAGCCACGAGGATATATGTATATAGATACATATTTTTTTTTCAATTGTGTGGATCATGGTTTGAAGGTGGGTAAGACTGAACACAGGGAGATCAGTTAGATCATTTAAAAAATTGAGGTAATGAAGTAATGAGATTCTGGATAAACTAATCTCTGTGAATTTATAGAAAGAGATAGATGCCAGAGATGTTGAGGTAAAACTGATGTTGTGGTGGCAGAATCAGAGAAATACCCTGAAACTGTTCCCTTCTCTGTAAAATAAGGTCATTGTTCTAAGCATACCTCTAGGGTCACTCTCCACTCTATATTATATAATCTACCTATTAACCTTCCTCTTTCCTTGTATTACTGAATGTGTTTTTTCTTATGATCTAGCAATCTTCAATTTGACTTGAGGGATGAGTTAAATTATACATAATTTAATCAAAGATAATATAAACTTATATAAACCATAAAATATTATAATTTAAATCTTATATATGAATATATATATTGAAAGGGCAACTGATAGGATAGTAGATTTAATAAATAATATTAATATTTTATTGTATATAATACAAATTTGTATATGCTACCTGTAATGTGTTACATATGTGGTCACATAATATGTTACGTACAATTTATAATAGTATATATGACATATATACATATATACACTTGCCTATTCCATACTTTTTAAGGGGATTATTCTCTGAAAATTCATTAAAAAAGTAGTACTTAAAACAGTTAAGTGGTACAGTGGACAGAGCACTGGCCCTGGAGTCAGGATGACCTGAGTTCAAATCTGGTCAGAGTCCTGTGAACACTCACCAAAACCCCTGACACAAGTTTGCCTAAGAAGAGACTTAATTGGGAAGCAATAAAATACTAAAATTTAGCCAAAGAAAAGGCATTATCAAGGTCATAGGGGTCCCTGATCTGATAATATCTAGGTCATCTTGATCACCCCTTTGCTTTGTGCTGTATTAGATCTAAAATAACTTACAATAATGCTCCATTCATTGATATGTTTTCAGGTGGACACACGGCAAAGGGGAACACATATCTATACATAACCAGAAAGTCTCCCAGGTAACCAGACACCTGGCTCTTCAATATTGTACTCTAATGAGGACTTATCTGAAAGACTTTGAGGAAGTAACATTTGTGATTCCACATGCCAGAATGCTCACAGATATTTATGGTTTTAAGTTAGCACTAGGATATAAAGAAAGAATCAGGTCATTTCCTGGCACTGATAATTGGTGAAAACCTTATGGGTAGGAAACTGCCCTCTTGGGAAAGAAGGGGACATAGGTAGAGTTAGTGTGATCAGCGTGGAGTGACTCATAGAAAAGAAAAGCAAAGAAAGATTGCTGTCATTGTGTAGATGCTAAGACAATGTGAGTGTGTGTGTGTGTGTGTGTGTGTGTGTACGTTTTGTGTGGGTGTATGTGTGTTCAGGTGTAGTTATTGAAGCAGTCTGAAATTGTGTGAGGTAGAGATGGTTTTATGCATGTTTCAGATTCAGATTTTTTTCCCCTTGGACAAATCTCACTTTAGGGGATGTTGATATAGTAAGAATTAAGCATCATGGAGATACAGATGCCTTAAGTCTCTTAGTTCTCTTGGTGAGACTGAATGTGAAGATGGTCCTAATTCTTTAGTATGTCTAGAATTTGGAGATGGTGATGAAATTTCTAATACATATTTTAATGTAGTAATAATGATAACAACAACTAAAGGAACGATAACAACAATAATAACTAACACATACAGTGCTTTAAGATTTGCAAAGCATTTTACAAAAATTGTTGCATTTTGTTCTCACAACAACATTTGGAAGTATTTATTATTATCCCCAGAGGCAGGTAGGTGGCTCAATGGATAAAGCACTAGGCCTGGAGGCAGGAAGACCTGAGTTCATAATGTAATCTCAGGCACTTATTAGCTGTGTGACCTTGGACAAGTCTCTTAACCTCTATTTGCCTTCAATCCCCCAGAGAAGGAAATGGCAAACCACTCTAGTGTCTTTGCCAAGAATACCTCATGGACAGCAAACATTGGCATGCTATGATCCACAGGGTCACAAAGAGTGAAATATAACTCAATGACTGAACAATAACGACTACTATCCCCATTTAACAGATGAGAAGACAAAGGAATATGGAGGTTAAGTGGTTTCAAGGATCACATGGCTAGCAAAAGAATGATCTCAGGTTTGTCTGAGTTCAGGTGGTACCATTCCACACACACACACACACACACACACACACACACACACACACACACAGAGTCAGTCCTATAGCCAGAGTAGAAGGGCCAGTTTCAGAACATCAGCCAAGAGACCAGGAGTCTCCCTCCTTTAGAAGGGGCTTTTGTACACACTTAAAGTGCTACAGAGGCCAGTACTTTCTTTGGAATTTTTGGCCACAGTGCCTTCCTTTCCACTCTCACAGCTCAACTGCCCCTCCTCCCCGTGTCTGTAACATGGAGACCAAATGATGAAAACGTGGCTGGGAATGATGGGTGATAGAAAGGTTGACAGGGTTGTTTTTTTCTCTAATGTCTCCCCATAAAAGGCATCATTTCCAATGACAGTGACTATACACCTCCAGCATTAAATATATTTAGGACTATACTTAGTAGCTTTTGGCACAGTAAAAAAGTCATTTAAAAAGGCACTCCTATTTACTTTTTATGGAGTCTGCCCCAAATAATATCAATACATGCTGAAATATGGTGAAGAAAGTACAGTTTGACTAATCCAAAAAAAGAAAATGGCTCACCTTTGGAAATGGTTTTCATAGATCATTGGTTGTAAAACTTTTTTTTTAACTCTCCTTTTTTTGCCTGCAGATTTTGTATCCATCTTAGTCATAATTCCCAGTGTCATACCAATCCCAAATGATCTCCCCAAACTCTTTTGCTTCTCTACATTTCACTGGGTAAAGGTTATAATTTTACAGCAACACAATATTTATGGATTCCTTCCTCAAGCAGGGATACCATGGAAACATGAACATACATGTCAAAACTAAAGACAGAGCACTCTGAAAAATTTAATCCACACAATAGGAAGGGAAAGAAACAAATTATTTGATCAAAGCAACTTTTACATCATCCAAATGACCAATCTAGTACTTCTATGAGGAGTTTGCTGGATGGCAGATCACAGCATTGGAGAACCCCATAGTTGAAAGAGAACTGAGAGTTATTGTAAACTAATCATTCATTTTAGAAAAGACAAAAATGACCCAGAAATAAAAGGTGAATTGCCAAAACTTAATCAGCTAGAAAATAATATCTAACTCTACAATGCACATCTAGGTTTGGACTAAAGGTCAACATTGTCTTCTTCCCTGGTAAGTCCTATCTTAAGTAGTGTGTTTAGTTTGATACTCCACTTTTCTTGGGAGAAAGACCATTAATAAGCCGGAGCATGTTTAGGAAAGGATGTCCAACTTGAGGAGACCAGAGAACATGCCATATTGAGAGAATCATTTGAAGATCTGAGTTTATAAGAAGTATATAATAATGAAATTTCACTGTTTGAAGGACTATGGTAAGAAGAGGGATCTGATTAATTTTCTTTGTGCCCAGAGGGCAGAACAAGGAGTAAGACACCAAAGTTGCACAGAGGTAGATTTGGGTTCAGTGCAACTAAACACAAAACAACAATAATACAGGAAAACACACAAACACATACATAAACAAATAAGCAAACAAAAAGCCCAAGAAATTTCTTAATTAATAGAGCCATGAAAAAGTGGAATGAGCTGCCTTGGAAGGTATTCAAGTAAAGACTGAGCCACCCAATTGTTTGGGATACTGCAGTGTGGATTAAACTCTCACCCCACTGTGAGTTTTTTTTACAGTATAAATGTATTTTTTAAACATTGAATACATATATTCTCCAGAACCATGGCTATGGAAACCTCATCTATATTGTCACACATGCAGACACACACCTATATGCATGCATATGTAGGTATCTGTGTGTCAACCTTTTACACACACATGCACATACATTGTATATGTATTTGATGTATTATGATATGAATAAATTTAAATGGACACAAATATATGTGAATATAAATTAAATATCATATAATGCTATATATGATACAGTATGTTATTGATATATTGAATATAACTATGTGTATAGGTGTGTTTATATCTAGATCCTATAGACAAGACATGTGTATGGTGTTCTATGGAGGCAGCTAGATGGCTCAGTGGATAGAGTGCAGGGCTTGGAATCAGGAAGATCTGAGTGCAAATCTGGCCTCAGACACTCACTCACTAGCTATGTGACTGACCCTGTTCAAGTCAATGAACCTCTGTTTGCCTTGATCCACTGGTGAAAAAAATAGTAAGCTACTTCAGTTTATTTGCCAAGAAAAGCTCATGGACAGTATGGTCCACAGGGTCATGAAGAGTCGGACATAACTAAACAACAACAACAACGTAGTGTTTTGTACCATGTTTGCTATGAAATGCAGTGAATACACATGGACCCAGAAGGAATCAAAACCTGGAGGGTATATACGCCATGCCAATGATAACACACAACTCAGGTCTCCTACTCTCCAATACATTGCTCTTCTCAGTATCTTGGAGGATTTATAGAAAAGTAGTATGACTTACAGAACAGAGAAATGGAATCAGAACCAGGAAAACCTAGATTCAAGTCCCACCTAAGACACCTACTGGTTGCGAGGTCTAGGCAACTCTGTAGGAGTTTAAGTTACTGCCACCACTAACAATACTACTACTACCCCTGCTGCTGCTACAACTACTACTACTACTAGCTAGCTGGGTAGCTAGCATTTGTACATAACTTAGATGTTTACAAAGCAATTTGTAGATATTATTTCATTTAATTCTCACAACAACCTTGAATATTACTATCTCTACTTTGCAGATGAGAAGCCTGAGGCAGCGAGAAGTTAAATAACTGCCTATGGTCACACAGCTAGTATATATCAGAAATAGGATTTGAATTCAGCTCTTCCTGAATGCATGTCCAGCACTCAATCTGCTTTGCCAAATTGTTGTTGACCTGCATTGGTAGAAAGAGTTCTTTCCACTGGGAAGGTACCTAAACCAGTGATATAACAAGTCCTGTTGCCATCAACCCTATACATACGTTTACTGCTAGGCCTGTAATTATTTGCTGTTGTTTGGTTTTGTTTGTTGTTCAGTTGTTTCAGTCTTGTCTGAGTCTTCATGACCCCTTTTGGGGTTTTCTTGTCAAAGATACTAGAGTGGTTTGCCAGTTCCTTCTCAAACTCATTTTACAGATGAAGAAACTGAGGCAAACAGTGTTAAGTGCCTTGACCAGGGTCACACAGCAAATAAGTTATCTGAAGCTGGATTTGAAATGAGATTCTCCTGACTCCAGAGCTGTCACTCTATCCACCATGGTGCCTAGCTGCCTTCCTGTAAATACATATTAGGGATTTGTTTTGTTTTATTTTGTTTTGGCTTTTAAACTTATCTGAAAAGGAAAAAAAAACTGTGCTACTGTTGTTAAAATAGTTTCCATATGTACTAATAGATTGGGAAACATGCAATGGCAACCACTATCATCATACGTATATGTATATCTATACATACACACATACATACATATATATGTGTATATACACACACACACATACATAGGGAGAGAAACAGAGACAGACAGAGAAACAGATAGAAAAAGAAAAGTGAGGAAGACAGACAGAGACAGAGAGGAAAGACACAGAGAGAAACACAGAGAAAGAAAGACATAGAGACAGAAAGACAGAAAGAGAGAGCAGAAAAGGAGAAGGAGAAAGACAGATGGACAGAGAGAAAAGAGAGAGCTAGAGAAATAAAGGAAGAAGAAAATAGACAGAATGAGATCCCACAGACAAACAGACAGACAGATAGAAACAGGGAGACAGAGGAAATGTGGGGGAATTTGGTTATTTATACAGAGGATGCTATGTAGAAGTTGCCATTGGAGTTGATTTTTAAAGGAGATCAGACATACCCATCTTTCTCACTTCTAGCTTTCAGAAAGTACATATGAGGAGGCAGGGTAACCCATTCATGAGGAACAGCCTTTGCAAAGACATGGAGATTAGAGATGGAATGTTTTGTGTAAAGTATAGCAAGAAGGCTGCTCTGGCTGAAATTTAGAGTGCCTGAGATGGAATGATGTATAATTAGACTGGAAATGTAAGATGAAATCAGATAAACCAAATTATGAATGGGTTTAAGTGCCAAAGACAGGAGTTTGTATTTGATTCCAAAATTAACAGACAGCCATTGACATTTATTGAGTAGAAGCATGACCTGAGTAGAGCTGTGGTTTAGGAAAATCCCATTGGCAACTGCATGTTCCACCTCCCAGCCTTCAATTTGGTAAAGTTAATAAGAAAGGAACAAATGGCAAATGCTGGGGAAGCTGTGGGTAAATCAATTCTTTGTTGGTGGAGCTGTGAACTGTTCCATCTGTTTTGCAAAACAATTTGGAACTATGCCCCAAAATCACTTAAATTGTACTTACTCTTTGACAGAACAATACAACTACTAGATCCAAAGAAATAACAGAAAAAGGAGAAGGACTCATATGTACAAAAACATAATAGAAGCTCTATTTACAATAGCAAAGAATTTATAAATCTGATGCAATAGCTGATTGCACTGTAAGATATTATGAAGGAGATAGTTTCAGAGAAACCTCAGAGTACTGGTGTAAACTAACACAGAGTGAAGAGCATAGAACCAGGCAAATATTATAATAAATTTTTTGTAAAGACAATAATCTTTGAACGATTTAGCTACTCTGATCACCAAAATTATCTTCCCTGATTCTAGAGGCTACCCACTTTGTGATAGAGAGGTGATGGATTCAGAGTACAGAATGAGACATATTATTGTTATTAATTTTGGATATGGCAAATAAGGGAATCTATTTTGTTTAACTATATATATTGCTAAGAAAGCTTTTGCTTTTCTTGCTTTCTCAATTGGGGACCTGTGGGAGATGGGAAGACGAGGAAACAGATCTTTGTTAGGAAAACTAAATTTTAAAGAAAAAATAGCTTCGGCAGCTCTGTGGAAGATGGATTGGAAAGGTGAGAGCCTTGAGTCAGGGAGATCAATTGGAAAGCTGTCACAATAGCCAAGGTAATAGATGATGAGAACCTGAACTATTTTGGTTGACCCTTGCTGGAGAAGGTGAAATATGAGCTATTGCAGAGGTAGAATTTACAAGACTTATCAACTAGTTGGATATGTGACATCAGTTGAGAGTAATGAGTCAAGGATAACAGGGAGGTTGTGAACTTCAGCAACTGTGTGGTTGTTTTTTGGTGACCTGGAAAGAAATAGGAAGTTCAAAAGGGGAAGTGAGTCAATTTTTCCTTTTTTTTCCTTTTCTTTTCTTTCTTTCTTTTTCTCTCTTTCTTCCTTCCTTCTTTCCTTCCTTTCTTTTCTTCCTTCTCTCCTCTATTCCTCCCTTCCTCTTTCTTTTCTTCCTTCCTTCCTTCCTTTCTTCCTCTTTCTTTCTTTCTTTCTTTCTTTCTTTCTTTCTTTCTTTCTTTCTTTATTGCAGGGAAATAAGGAATTCCGTTTTTAGCATGCTAAATTTGAGGTGTTTACAGCACATCACATCTTAAATGTCCAATAGGGAGCTGGTAATTAAAGATTGAAGCTCAGTAAAGTCAAAGGATGAATCTTTAAACTTCGTAGTCATCTGTATAGAGACCATGATCAGAACAAAATGAAGCAGTGAGATAAATAAGAATGTAGAGGGAGAATATATAAGGGTCCAGGACAGATCTTTGTGTTATATCTACAAATAAAAGGGCTAGGTTGGAAAATTCTCCAGCAGTTGGGATTAGGAAGGAATGGTCATACAAGTGCCTATAGATAAAGGAGAAAATGGTGTTATGAAAACCCAGAGGAGATACTATCCAAGAGGAAATGCTTGTAAAATAAGAAGTTCAGCTGATAGGGCAAGAAGGATGAAAACTGAGAAAAGGCCATAAATTTGTCAATTAGATCATTGGTGACTGCAGAGACCAGTCGCAGTTAAGTTTTGAGGCTAGAAAACATATTAAAAAGAAGTGAAAAGCCAATGAGAGGAGAAGTGGAAGCAGTGAGTGTAGATAACATTTTTTTCTTTCCTCCAGGATTTTGTTTATGAAAGATAGGAAAAATTTAGATCTTTATCTTGAGGAACTGCTAGGGTCAAATTATGGACTTTTTATTTTATTTTCATTTTAAGTGTCTCAGTCCTGTATTGCTTCTAACTCCCAAGGCCCTGCAGCTCTGGAGTAACTGGAGCCTTTTCTCTATTCCTCCTTCCTCAAAAACAAAGGTCCTCATTCCTCATGTACACAAGTCCAAAGGAGGGGATTTGAGCAATGCCCTGGTTTCTTCCTTCAGCCCAGAGAGAATGTGGACTGGAGACCAGACAGAGCCTGATGGATGGAGGGAAAGACATCATAGGAATGGACATGATGGAAAT
Source organism: Vombatus ursinus (assembly GCF_900497805.2). Lineage (NCBI taxonomy): Eukaryota > Metazoa > Chordata > Mammalia > Diprotodontia > Vombatidae > Vombatus > Vombatus ursinus. The sequence continues at coordinate 4,901,531 of NW_020954844.1, forward strand.
TTTGAGAGGTGGGTATAATAGAAAGAATTCTGGACTGTCAGGTGACTTGGATTGGGGTCCCAGTTTAGATTCTAACTCAGTGAACAACCTTGGATAATCCTTTCCCCTCAATGAGCTTGTTTCATTTTCTGTAAAATTAGGGAGTTAAATTTTATTATATCACAGATCCTTCCCAGTTCTAAGATTTTGTGAAAAATGGACTGTCCTCAGGGCTCCAAATAGGGTACAACTACAAAGAGAGTTCTCTCTCTCTCTCTCTCTCTCTCTCTCTCTCTCTCTCTCTCTCTCTCTCTGTCTCTCTCAAAAGCCATGGCATAGGGGCAGCTAGGTGGTGTAGTGGATAGAGCACTGGCCCTAAAGCCTGGAGGTCCTGAGCTCAAATCTGTCCCCAGACCAAACACGTGACACTTACTAGCTGTGTGAACCTGGGCAAGTCAATTAACCCCAGTTGTCTAAAAGGAAAAAAAAGAAGAAGAAACAGAAGCTATGGTAGTATCACCTCATAGGGGAAATAGTCCCAATAAAATTTCCAGAAGACTCACTTTGGCCTCCATGTTCTTTTATGGCTTTAAATACTATGATTGTTTATAAAGGTGGTGATGGGATAACATGACATTGAGCAGTCCCCAAGAAGGGAAACAGCTGGATTTTAGACTTGGTGCTTGGGTAGGAGCATGTTTGGGAACCTCCTTGGTCAATCCTTATCTAAGCTGGTTTCCTTATGTGGACTCTAGTCAGGTTGAAGTTGAGGAAGAAGACAAGCTAAAGGGATGGAAAGGAGAGATTCTGTTTCAACATCTTCACATGCTATACCAGGTTAGCAACGTTAGCAGGAGAGGACCACCTGAAGGTAGCAGATAGATACACGGTCTAAGGGGTGAGTGACATACACATTATTGGTGCTCCTATTCAGTGGCACTGCTTGGGAGAGAGCATTTGGGTCCCCTAGGGAGCCTGTGGGACCTGTTCCTTTGGGTTCTAACTTTTATTAGGGAGGCCTCAGAGAGGGCAGACATTGGGGCCAAGAGGAGGTGGGAGCTGTGCTAGGAGCATCATCACATTTGGCATTATGGCAGAATAGGATGTGGACAGATATCCTCAACTAGGTGCATCTAGCAATTACCCCCAATATCTAGATGTGACTGGAGGTACCCTGAATTACAAGGAAGGGCAAGAGGGGCCAGGATCTCTGCTCACATAGGAGCAGGGAGGGAGCTTGGAGCCTGGAGTGGTTCCTAACAGCCCTTCCCAGGTTGAGGTACCCTGAAGGAGGAGGCTGGATTGAAGAGATCAGAGTCCCACTGTGAGAAAGAAGAGGAGAGGAGAGAGATAGATGTCCCATGAATCCCCAAAGACCCCCCTTTGGGGTGTTCAGTGGCCATGATACCCACTCTTCAGTGAAAAAAGAACAAGAAAAGGAGGAAGAGGAAGGTGGCTGAGGGGACAAGGGCCCTTCTGGAATATATCCACCAGGGAATCAATACTGAGTCACTGGCTAGGTTAGGGGGCCAGTAGAGCCAGCCATGGAGGATAGAGGGGGTCAGATGTTTATCAAAGACTTCCTCCCAGCTACACCTGTCCTCACAACAGGCCACAATAAAACTATATTTTTGCAAGTAAGGGTTTCAGGAGGGATCTGGCTCACCATCTACTGCTCAGAAATTTCCCTTAATCTGTGAGCATCTCATGGTCTTTGGGCATATTTCAGAAGAATCAATTGGAGGAGAGGTTGTGCTAGATGGAAACCTTCCACTTTTCACAGTCTTCCCTAAAGAAGAACAGAGCTTGAATCAGTAAACAGTGTGGACCAGTATAAACCTCCAGGCCAGGGCAATCTGGATCTCTGAGGCTGTCATGGGAGGTAGGTGTAGTGAGGCTTATTATGCCAGAAGTGTTCCTTCTTGCTCTTTTTCTTGGGTGGGATGGGGGTGGGGGTTCTATGGCTCCAGCTCTGGCTCTGACTCGGGCTATGGGGGGGGCAGGGAAAGACATGGAACTGGGCATGGGGTCCTTAGTCCATGTTCATCTAGAAAATTCTGACCAAGGATCAGGGCTTCAGGCCTGAATGTATGGCAGTCAAATGAGAGGTTCTCATGGTCACCTGGATGGAAGAATGGAGGGTCACCTGTATATATTTTTCTAGGCAACTGGGAACCATTTAGTAGATAGGAAGGAGTTGAATAGTGGCCAGAGAGAGGGGATGATTTTAAGTGTAATATAACAGAGGAGATAAGAAGGGAGAGGATAGTACTCTGAAGTTTGCAATGGAATTTATGTGTGTGTCTATATATATATATATATATATATATATATAGACACACACATATATATACACACACACACACACATATATATACACACACATACATATATATTATTTAAATGGTATTGTACCTTTCATTTATTGCTATTATAGCAATATCTCTTCATTAGAAGGAAGGAGTCAAGAGTTTCAGACCTCTCTTCTTCCTTCATCACATGTTATGTAGTTGAATAGTGATATTTACTTAAACCTATTCATCTTTTGCTCAGATTCCATTCATTTATTTATTTATTTCATTTTTATTTATTTATTTATTTCATTTATTTTATTTTACTTATTTATTTCTTTTATTTATTCATTTGTTTATATGTTTGTTTGTTTATTTATTGTGGCATGAACAAAACTCAGAAGTCATCTATTCCAACCAGGACCTGGATAGGAACCTCCTCTACTGCACCCCCCAGCAAATGCAAATCCATTCACCTCCTCTATATCTACAGTAAAGGGCAACTCACTAGTGACTAAGATAATTCATTCCTGAACAGATGAATTCTTTTACATTAAAGGCCTTTGGCTACCTGAAGACAATTATGATATTCCTTCCAACCCCTGCAAATATTTTCTTCAACAGGATAAATGTCCTTATTTTCCTTAACTAATTCTCACATAAGATCATAGTGTATCACCTTCTGGGACCAGCCCCCTAATTCAAACTCTTATGGGTAGTTTAGAATCTTTAGAGGGGTGGATGGGATTTAGTATTAAGTTGACTACTATTTATCACCTAAATCTTGAGGGTTTAAGTCTTTAGTACTGTTTCTCAAGGGTCCCCGGTGGTGTGCTTCTAATTTGTCATCTGCTATTTGACAGAGTTAGGTTTTAGAAAATGAATGTATTGATAGAAAACAGCTGTTTTAAGATATTTACCCTCCCCCCCCCATGTCTGGGTCATGTTTTACCACAGATACACAAAAGCACACAAGAAGAGAAGGCTCAAACTTAGCATACTATGGCAATCAGGTACACATTTAGGATACATGTGTGGCAATGTGCTGAATCAAAACTTCTCCTACTTCATATCCTAGAAGACCTTTCTTTAGTCCAAAAACAATATTTTTCTCTGGTGCAAGGGGTCATGGTCCTTCTTCAAAAACTGCATTTCCATCTCTATTTTGTACACATTGCGTCATTCTGCTCCTAAGTAGATGTGTTATGGACTCTTGGTCCATTCTCTTCTATCCCACGAGATGCATTATCCATTATTAGAATGCTCTCTTTGATAGTATATTCAATCAGGATGGGAAAGGAGAAAAAGAAAGTATCTCCTACACTCAGACTCAATTTCTTCTTGGTGGTTTGCTTCCAAATCAACTATCAAATTTGTAGGCCTCTACCCCTACTATTAGTCTGACCCAGTGTTTGAGTTCTGGACTCTGAATTGACTTGCTATTTGAGATATTGTCCAATCATGGCTTGATACTATCAATTAATCTACAAGACGTTTTTCATGTAGCATCACTTGCCTTCATCCAAGGACCAAAGAGTAAGTAATTCTTAGCTACTTACTGACAAAGTTACTTAGTCAGTAACCTCATGGTAAGGTTCTGGGGAATTGCCTTAAACTTTAACTATAACTGTTGATGGATTGAGTCATTCACTTGAGATGTCTAAGACATTTTTAGATTCAATTTGTTGTTCAGTTATTTTTCAGTTGTATCTGACTCTTCATGAACCCATTTTGTATTTCCTTAGTAAAAATACTGGAATGGTTTGCCATTTCCTTCTCCACTTCATTTTAGAGATGAGGAAACTGAGAAAAACGGGGTTAAGTGACTTACCCAGGGTCACACAGCTAATTGGGGCTAGATTTTAACTCAAACTCCAGACCTGAAAGTCTATTCACTACACAACTTAGGAACATAGATTTAGAGCTTTATAGCATGTTAGATAGAGGTCATCTAGTCCAAATGTTCCTTTGATAGACGAGGAAATTGTGTCCCACAGAGGTTAAATGATTTGTTCTAGGTCACATAGCCAGTATGAAAAGGCAAAGCTAAAAATTACATCTGTGCCTTCTGATTCAAAATCTGGTGTCTTTTCCATTGTTCTCCTTATTGCCATGGGATTCTGCTGAAGGCAAAGGACTAAAGCATGTGATTTCTTAGAGTATCCTGCATTTTTGACAGCTAGAATTCTGTTAATACACCCACAACCCTCAGTGAATATTACATTCACAAGACACTATCAATGGCCCACCCCATTCTTCCTTCCTCAGTTTATCCTTCCAATCCTAATTATAGTTTTCCTCTTTATGTTGAGTAAAAATGAAGAAATTTTGGATATTGCTTTCTTATGGAAAGTATTTCTAACCTTCATGAAGATGGGGAAAAATAGAGGCTAATATAGACCCAAACCAAGTAACTGTACTGTATGCCACCTCTGTCCCCATGGTTTATATTGTATCATGGCATCTCCTTTGCCTCTAGGGAAATTGCCCTTACCAATATTTAGTCCAAGTCTCAGAGATGCTACCCGGGTTGAGATAATCATTCACGAAGAGCTTTGATCTCCTGAATAGAAAAGTGCTTTATATAAAGATTCTCACATCAAAAGCCCTTTCATGTTTGCTGTTGAATGACTGGGCTGCTTCAGAGCTGTAGTCAATTTTGTCCTTAATAGTATTTCAGAGAATAATCATATTGGTCAGAAATCCATTCTTGCCTTAGGATTCTGCATGGAGACCTACCTCTGAAACTTCTGCTATATTATGAATAAACTTTTAAAGGAATGAGATTGTTTTGAATTTTTTTCTAGCACCAAATATGGCCCCTACATAAGATCAGAAGATTTAGAGATTGAAGGGACTGTTGAGATCATTTCATCTGAAGCAGCCTGATCAGACCAGGTAACCTCCCAAAAGTGGGGCCAAGGGCTAACACACATAGACAGAAACAAATGGAGTGACTGATAAATACACATATCTATTTCTTAAGCACCAAAGGTACTGTACTAACCTACCAGGTAACTTTTTTGTGCTTTATTCACTGTGGAAGTATTTGAAAGTACCTGGGATCTGCTCTTACCATAGAGACACAGATGTAGAGGGAACCAAATCCTTATGCCCTCCTGATTCTAAACCACTTTAAGCACCAACATTCAGAAGCCACTATGACTATTTGGCCATCTTCATCCATATGATCAACCCCAGAATGAAATCCATTTGTTCTATGGCATGTCCCAAATTAGGAAAAAAGATACTCTTGAGACTATGTCATGGAATGGAATATATCTGTGCTTTTAGTTTTAAAAGGAATGAACTGTGTCTAAGTATAGATACAATATAAGAGTGATCTGGGTACTTGTCCTTAAATCTAGAGGTGAAACTATAGAGCTTTAGGCTTCATATTGTAGACAAATAAATTGAAGCTTCAGGAAGGTAACTGACTTACCCAAGGTCATACAAAAAATACATTGCAAAGATGCAGTTTCTCTGATTAAAAAAAAACCACTTCTTAAAAGAAAAATGGATTTTTCTGGACTTAATCAGTGACAGGAGTTTTCAAGAATACTGGGTGTCATGTAAGCTAAAGAAGGCTAAGTGTTTGTCTTCCAAAGAGTGACCAGAGTGGTGGTAATGAGATCTGAGACCATGACACACAAGGCTCAGTCAATAAAATTTGAGATATTAGATTGAAAAATAAACACATACAGGAGATAGACCATACTAGTTGCATTCAAGTACTTGAAGGTCTGTCATATAGAAGAAGGATTAGACTTGTCCTCTTTGACCCCACAGGGCAAAAATAGAACCCAAGGTGTTTGTGGGAGTGTTGAAGTGAGGTAGATTTTTGGAATGAGCTGCCTTGCATTGTAGTGAATCTCTTCAATTATAATCTTCAAGCAAAGGACAAATGACTTCTTTTCCAGAATAAGGGAGGGAATCCTTATTGAGATATTGTTTTTGATTGATTCAATAAACATTCGTGGTTTATAAGACGAGCAATGCCAAGAAGGGGAAACACACCAAATAATTCTTGCCTTCAAGGAGATTATGATCAACTGGAATATCCAACAACAATTCAATTAAATTCACTTAAAATGGTTTATTAAGGATCTATTATATTACAGTTGCCCTGCTAGGTACTATGGATATGAAGAAAATAGTAATGAAACAGTCTCTGACCTCAAGATATTTGGATTATACTGGGCCAAAACATAGATAGATATAGATATAGTTATGTATATATTACATAATATATATTCATATATACACAAACACGCATATAAACATGCATGCATATATACATCACAAGGTGGTATATCTACATGTGTATACGTATATATACATATATATTATATATAAGCAAATATATAATTTAATATATTGTGTATGTAAAGTATGTGTATGTACATCTGAAGATATATAGATAATATATTACATATCTATATCTGTACCTATATATGTATGTATGTGTATTGTATCCATATAAATATAATAATTTTGAAAGACAGAGAACAACACTTAAGAGGATCATGCAGATAATAAAGGTAAAAACACTTTGGGAAGTCTAAAGCCCTATTAAGATTGATTAGTTGACTCTGACATTCTGGGATTCCAGTCTTCCAAATCCAATGGTTGGGTTACTGCATATAGAACATTATCTCTAATCATATCATTAGAACATTGCCTGGAATTCTCTCCCTCCACACAACCTTTCCTTAAAGCCTTACCTAAGTATCACCCACTTTGTGAAACATTTCATGATCCTGCTGCTAGTGTGTCATATGCCTACATACCTTGAAATCCATTTTAAAATTTTAATTTATTTATTTATTTTTAGTTTTCAACATTCACTTCCATAATCTTTTGAGTTTTCAGTTCTCTCCTCCTCCCTCCCCAACCTCCTTCCCAAGATGGTATGCAATCTGACACAGACTGTACATATGCATTCATATTAAACATTTTATCACATTAGTAATATTTCAAAGAAGTATTAGAACCAATGGGAAGAACCACAAGAAAGAAGAAACAAAACAAAACAACAAAAGAAAAAAAAGAGATCAAATAGTATGTTTCAATCAATACTTAGAATCCACAGTTCTTTTCCCAGATGTGGAAAGCATTTTTCCATCATGAGTTTTTTGGAGTTGTCTTAGATCCTAGCATTGCTGAGAAGAACGAAGTCTTTGAAAGCTAGTTATTGCCCAATGTGACTCTTACTGTGTACAGTGTTCTGGTTTTGCTCATTTCACTCAATGTCACTTCATATAAGTCTTTCCAGGTTTTTCTGAAGACTTCCTGCTCATCATTTCTTACAGCACAATAATATTCCATTACATTTGTATACCACAACCTGTTCAGCCATTCCCCAACTGATGGGCATCCCCTCAATTTTCAATTCTTGGCCACCACAAAAAGAGCTACTATAAATATTTTTTGTACATGTGGGTCCTTTTCCCTCTTTTATGATCTCTTTGGAGTACAGATTTAGAAGTGATATTGCTGGGTCAAAGGGTATACACAGTATTACAACTCTTTGGACAAAGTTCCAAATTGGTCTCCAGAATGGTTGAATCAGTTCACAACTCCATCAACAATGCTTTAGTGTTCAAATTTCCCTACATTTTCTCCAACATTTATCATTTTCCTGTTTTGTCATGTTAGTCAATCTGATAGGTATGATGTGGTACTTCAGAGTTGTTTTGAATTGCATTTCTGAAATCAATAGTGATTTAGAGCATTTTTTTATGTGACTATAAATAGCTTGAATTTCTTTATCTGAAAACTGCCCGTTAATATCCTTTGACCATGTAGCAATTGGAGAATGATGTGTATTATTTTAAATTTCACTCAGTTCTCTACATATTTTAGAAATGAAGCCCTTATCAGAGACACTGAGTGTAAAAAAAAAAAAATGTTTCCCAGCTTTCTGCTTCCCTTCTAATCTTGGTTGTATTGTCTTTGTTTGTGCAAAAACTTTTCAATTAAATGTAATAAAAATCATCTATTTTGCATTTCATAAGGTTCTCTATCTTTTTACTGTCTGAGTTTACTTACAGTATCAGATTTTATATCTCAATCATGTACTTATTTTGAATTTATCTTTGCAAAGGGTGTAAGATGTTGTTCATACCTAATGTTTGCTATACTATTTTCCAGTTTTCCCAGCAGTTTTTGTTAAATAGTCAATTTTTATGCCAGAAGCAGGAATTTTTGGATTTATCAAATAATAGATTACTATAGTCATTGACGATTATGTTTTTCATGTCTAACTTATTCCACTGATCTACCACTCTGTTTCCTAGCCAGTACCAAGTAGTTTTTGTGATTGCTATTTTATAATACAATTTAAGATCTGGTACAGCCAGGCCATCTTCCCTTATATTTGTTTTCATTAATTCCCTTGATATTTTGTACTGTTCTTTTTTTCCAGATGAATTCTATTATTATTTTTTTTTAACTCTGTAAAGTAATTATTTGGTAGTTAGATTGGTATGGCACTGAATAAGTAAATTAATTTAGGTAGAATTTTCATTTTTATTATATTAGCTCAGTCTACCCATGAGCAACTGATATTTTCACAATTATTTAGATGTGATTTTATTTCTGTGAAAAACTGTTTTGTAATTGTGTTCATATAGTTCCTGGGCATGTTTTGGCAGGTAGATTCCCAAATATTTTATAATATCTAGAATAACTTTAAATGGGATTTCTCTTTCTATTTCTTGTTGTTGGGTCTTGTTAGTAATATATCAAAATGCTTTACATTCATCTTGTATGCATCATAATATCATTACATATGTTAATATTGCACATTCCATTAAATTCTTATTTATGAGAGAATGATTTTGCTGCTTTTGTCTTTGTATCTGTAGCTCAGTATCTGGCACATGGTAAGGTCCTGATAAATGCTGATTTATTGATACTCATTGGCATTATTTATACCCTTCTTCATAGAATTTGAGATGCCATCCATCTAATCAATCTTCTTTATGGTTCTCACATACAATCAACTCTTCATGAAGGTATAAAAAAATCACTTTTGTGCTGTTTTGTGCACCTCAAAAATACCTTCTAGATTTTTTCCCCTTATGTTGGCACCAGATCTAACCTCCTCCATTAGGTTTTTACTGATCTTGGCGAAGGGACTAAAGTTTTCTTAAAGAAAAATGGACATGTGGGAGATGGAGCCAAGATGGCATTGTAAAGGGCAGGGACTCACCTAAGCTCTCCCCTAAACCCCTCCAAATATCTTTAAAAATGACTCTAAACAAATTCTAAAGCAACAGAACCCATGAAAAGATGGAATGAAACAAATTTGCAGCCCAAAACAACTTTGAAAATGAGCAGGAAAGGTCTGTTTCACCACAGTGAGTGAATAACGCAGGCCACGCCAATGCAAACCAGGCCCCAGAAAACCCAGAACAGGCCTCAGGATGACTAAACACTAACAGCAGTGACAGTTTCCAGACCTCTCATCCCACAGATGCCAAAGACAACTTAGAAGGTCAGCAGGAAGGGTCTGTTGCACCGGAGTGGGAGTGGAGCACAGTCTAGCACAAGCCACACCAGTACAGCCCTGGCCACAGCAAACCAGGGGCAGACTTTGGGAGTGACTGAATCACCAATGGCAGTAGCAATAGCTGCTTCTGGAGCTCTCAGCCCACAGATGGTAAGGGGATCAAATAACTGGACAGAAGGAAATTACAAGGGTCTCTTTGCTAGCACTGAGGCAGGACTCTGTTTCTTTGTCCATACTTGGATAGGGGTTGCAGTCCTGGATGGCAGTCCTGGGGAGAGGAGGAGCACTAGCATAGTAGAGCTTACAGCAGCAGTGGAGAGAGGAATTTCCTCACACTTACAGGGCAGAAAAGAGTGCTTGTCATCACAGAACAGAGTACAGGCCAGGAGAGGAGTAAGCACCTCTCCATAGATCATACCAACTTGGAAGAACTGAAAACTTACAGGTCTTTAGAAGTATCTTTGAAAACAGTCGCACAAAACTCCTGAAGCTTGGGACAGTGTTCCATCCACCCTGGAAGCAGAGTCCCATTTTAACAAAGAGTTAAAAGTCAAGTAGTAGGCTAGGAAAATGAGTAAACAACAGGAAGAAAAAACTCTAACTTACGGAAAATTATTATGGTTACAAGAAAGATCAAAACACACACTTAGAAGACAGCAAAGTGAAAAGTTCCTACATCCAAAGCCTCCATGAAAAATATGAATTGGTCTCAGACCATGGAAAAGCTCAAAAATAATTTTGAAAATCAAATAAGAGAGGTAGATGAAAAATTGGGAAGAGAAATGAGAGTGATGCAAGAAAATCATGAGAAAAGGAGAAACATAGAAAAAATGCTGAAGAAAATAACACCTTAAAATATACTACATCAAATGACAAAAGAGATCCAAAAAGTCAATGAGAAGAAGAATTCCTCAAAACACAGAATTGGGCAAATGAAAAGGGAGGCCCAAAAGCTCACTAAAGAAAATAATTCCTTAAAAATCATAATGGAAAAATGGAAGCTAATAACTTTATGAGAAATCAAGAAGCAATAAAATAAGCCAAAAGAATGAAGAAAATAGAAGAAATGTGAAATATCTCATTGGAAAAATAACTGACCTGGAAAATAGATCCAGATGAGATAATTTAAACATTATTGGACTATCCGCAAGTCATTATCAAAAAAAGAACCTAGACATCATCTTTCAAGAAATTATCAAGGAAAATTTCCTTGATATTCTAGAACCAGGAGGTAAAATAGAAATTGAAAGAATCCACCTATCACCTCCTGAAAGAGATCCAAAAATGAAAACTCCCTGGAATATTATAGCCAAATTCCAGATTTCCCAGGTAAAGGACAAAATATTGTAAGTAGCCAGAAAGAAACAATTCAAGTATTATGGTGCCACAGTCAGGACAACACAAGATTTATCAGCTTCTACATTAAAGAGTCAGAGAGCTTGGAATATGATATTCTGGAGAGCAAAGGAGCTAAGATTACAACCAAGAATCACCTACCAAGCAAAACTTATTATAATCCTTAAGGGTTGAAAATGGATATTTGATGAGATAGAGGACTTTCAAGCATTTCTGATGAAAAGACCAGAGCTGAATAGAAAACAAGACATTCAAATACAAGCCCCAAGAGAAGTATAACAAAGTAAACAGGAAAGGGAAATCAGAAGTGACTTAATAAAGTTAAACTGTCACATTCCTGAATGGTAAGATGATGTCTGTATCTCATAAGACCTTTCTCATTATTAGGATATTTACAAAGAGTATATATAGACAGAGGGCACACATGTGAGTTGAATATGAAGGGATATCTAAAAAAATAAAATTAAGGGGTAAGAGAGAAGAACTTACTGGGAAAAAGAGAAAGAGAAAAGTAGGATGTGGTAAATTACCTCACATAAAAGAGTGAAGACAAAGTTTTTAAAGCAGTTGAGTGGAAGGTGGGGGAGCTGAGGGGAGAGGGCTAATGAACCTTACTCTTATCACAATTGGCTCAAAGAGGGAATAATATATACCTTGGTTAGATTGGGTATAGAAATATAGAAACTGGGTATAAAACTCTATCTATCAAATACAGAAATTTTATCAATTGAGTATAGAAATCTATCTTATCCTACAGGAAAGTAGGAGGGGAAGGGGATAAGAGAAGGGGAAAGTGATAGAAGGGAGGACAGGTTGGGGGAGAACATAGTAAGAAACAAAACATTTGTGAGGAGGAAGAGTGTGAAAGGAGAGAGAGAATACAGTAAACAGTGGCAGGGAAATAGGATGGAGGGGAATACAGTTAGCAATAGTAACTGAAAAAAAAGTTTTCGAAGCAAGTTTCTCTGAGAAAGGCCTCATTTCTAAAACATGTAGATAAATGAGTCAAATTTGTAAAAGTAAGAGCCATTCCCCAATTGATAAATGATCAAAATATAGGAACAGTTTCCAGATGAAGTAATTAAAGCTATCTATAGCCATATGAAATAATGCTCTAACTCAATATTGATTGGAGAAATGCAAATTACAACAATTCTAAGGTACTACTTCATACCTATTAGATTGCTTTAATAGGACAGAAAAGATAAATGACAATGTTGGAGGGGATGTGGGAAAAATGAGGCAATAATGCACTGTTGGCAGAGTTGTGAACTGATTCAATCATTCTGTAGAGCAATTTGGAACTATGCTCAAGGGGCTGTAAAACCATGCATAGCTTTTGAACTAATAATACCACTACTAGGCATGTATCCCAAAAGAAATAAAAAAAAGAAAAGAAAAGGACCCATATGTACAAAAATATCTATAGCAACACTTTTCTGGGATTAAATAATTAGAATTGAGGGAATATCCATTAGTTGGGCATTGTAGCATGTGATTATGATGGAATACTATTGTACTATGTGATTATGATGTGATGCTATTGTACTATAAGAAATGATGAGCAGAATGCTCTAAGTGAAACCTAGAAAAACTTCCATGAGCTGATGCAAAATAAAATAAACTGTGTATAAAGTAACAGCAATATTGTAATAAGATCAGCTGTGAATGATTTAGCTACTCTCAGGAATACAACCATCCAAGATAACTCTAAAGGACTTGTGATGAAAAATTTTATCCTTCCCCAGAGAAAGAACCCCAGAGAAAGTCTGAATGCATATTGAAGCATACATTTATTTAAAATTTTACTTTATTTTTCTTGACTTTTTTGTCTATGTTTTCTTTCACAAAATGAGTATTATGGATATGTTTCATGTGGCTACACATGTATAACCTATATAGAACTACTTGCCTTCTCAATGTGGGGAGTGGGAGGGAAGAATGGAGAGAATTTGGAACTCAAAGTTTTAAAAATGAACGTTAAAATTGTTTTTACATATAACTGGGGAAAAATAAAATACTAAATAAAAAAGTTTGCAAAGGTAAATGGAAATATGATTTCAGAATTTAAATATCATTTAGCCATTCATACCACATTTGGCTGTTTCTAAGGAATGAGGATTCATTAATGTATTCACATCCTTTACCAGTGCAGATTAGAACTAATCCATGCCTTCTTATCCTGTGCCATTGTACCAATGATCTTTTCCTCCAATAAATCCTACATAAACGACCCACCCATATTTCTGGATGTCTCTATCTATTTCTTCATGGTTATGAGAGAAAGCTTGAACTGTGTTTCTCTAATCCTTTTAATTGTATTTATTTATTTAGGCTAGGTAATGTGGTTAAGTGACTTGTACAGGGTCTCATAGCTAGTAAGCGTCAAATGTTTGAGGCTGGATTTGAACTCGGATCTTCCTGACTACAGGGCTGGTTCTCTATCCAGTGTGCCACCTAGCTGCCCCTCTAATCCTTTTTCTTTGCTATAAGCATAAACTACCTCATTTTCCAAGCACATATTTCCTTGAACATCTCTTTTAGGTCATTTCTCTCATAAAAAGAATTGTTGAATTCCATATACACGCATCTCAAATCCTTCTTCACCTCCATTAGACTATATGGCATAAAAAGAGATAGCTGCCATTGGAGGCAGAAAGTCTCACATCTGACATATACTGGATAGGTGAACCCATTCAAATCACTGAACCTCTCTGAGTCTCAGTTCTTCATCTGCGCAATGAGGAGGTTAGATTAGATGTCCATTCTGGTCACTCTCAGCTCTCTGTCTACAACTCTATGATTCCTTTGGGTTCCCTGAAAGTTTAGCTCTTTGGAGGTTTCAGTCATTCATGGTTCATGACTTTATATAAAAACATGTTTTCCTAACAGGGATCACCTTTCTGTCAGGGAATATACTATCCCTGATGTATGTGTGTGTATCATATATATTGCACACACATAAATCACACCTCGAAAGCGATTTAGTTTAATTCATTATTATATACATGGAAATGCTCACCCCCTGACTCTTTGCCTTTACACTGGCAGTCTCTGGGCTCTGCAATGAACTCCATCCTTGACTCTGCTTTGAAGGATAGTTGGCATCCTTCAAACTACAAATAAGGTGCCACTTCCTATGTGAAGCACTTCCTGCTTCCGGCAATTATCAGTGTATTGTCTTTCCTTGAAATTACTTTGTACACCTTCACATAGTAATATAATTTTATAAATGAGAAGAGTGGCATAATAACAAATAATAATTACCTGCATTTATTTAGCACTTTAAATTTGCACAGTATCTTACAAATATTATCTCATTTGAGCATCACAACAACCCCGGGAGTAATAGGTACTATTACTATCCCCATTTTACAAATAAGGAAAGTGAAGGTCAGGGACTTGGCCAGTGACTTGGCCAGGATTACATAACTATTAACGGTATAAGGGGGGGTCATCCTACTTCCAAATCCACCAGGCTTTATCCATCAGTAGTGCATAAAGAAAGAAGCCAAAAAAAAATTCTCAATTCAACTTCTATCTCTGACAAATAATGCCCTTGTAACTCTGAGCAAGCAACTGAATCTCTCAGAATTCGAGGCAGCTTTCTAAGTCTCTAAGCAGAGTACGTGGTGACTGGCAGTTGTCAAAATAGTGAACTCTTGGAGTTTCCCTATACCAATGAAATCACATGAGCAACTAGGTAATATAGTTGATAGAGTGCTGGCCCTGGAGTCAGGAAGACCTGAATTCAAATCCAGCCTCAGAAGTTTACTCACTGTGAGATTCTGGGCAAGGCACTTAACCCTTTTCTTTTTTTTTAGACAATTGAGGTTAAGTGACTTGCCCAGGGTCACACAGCTAGTAAGTGCCAAGTGTTTGGTCTGAGACCATATTTGAACTCAGGTCCTCCTGACTTCAGGGTCAGTGCTCTTTCCACTGCACCACCTAGCTGCTCCCATGTAACCTTTTTGACTCAGTTTCCTCATCTGGAAAATGAGTCAGAGAAGGCAATGGCAAACCACTTCAGTATCTCTGCCAAGAAAACCCCAAATGAGGTCATAAAGAGCTGGACACAACTGAACATGATGTGACCACTACATCTCTCCCCTATAACTTTGCATATGTTTTGTTTTTACTTGTCTTTATACATGCCGTATCCCCTGAATGCAATACACGCTTCTTAAAGGCAAGAACTGTTTTTTTTGTGCTGGTTTTCATATCTACCACAATGCCTAGGCGTTTAATCAATACCTATTGAATTATGTGAATTGAAGACCAAGGAGGGTGATAAAAATTGACCAAACTAACTTGTCCCATTATGAGGTGAAGTCAACTACACCTGGTTAGCTCCAAGTTTCACACAGACAGTGTCTCATTTTTGTAGTGAGGAAATTACCCAGCAGACAAAACCAGAGGCCTCTCTTGCCTGGTACCTGGCTGCATTTTGCTAAGAACTGTGTGTGTGTGTGTGTGTGTGTGTGTGTGGTGTGCTGCCTTTATTATTCAAGGGTTTCCCAGACCAAGAGGAAGACCCTGCTTAGGTTTCCAATAGCTCCAAGCTTATTTGTATGATATGTGTCACTGAAATAGTCATTGTCCCTGTCTTAAGCAAAGCCACTTGCTTCTCAGCAGGGGGCTGATTTGCAGCACTCAGAGAGCACTGTCTACTTAGCCAGCACTGTGGTATTTGTATCTATGAGAAAAGACTCTGTATCCAAGCTTGAAGGCAAAAGACAGCAGGATTGAGGGTGGATTTGATTTTAAATCATGCTCTAAATACTTCAAGGCTTCAAAGGCTTGTGCTTTCATCAGCACCATCACTCCCTCTACCTACACAGGGCACAGGCCCTCTTGACTTAATGGATGGTGTTGGAGATTTGCTGTGTCCAAAACACTCATCACCCTGTGGCTAATGTGTTTCCAAACCACAATTTGAGTTGTGAATTGGGAAAAGCCAATTTCATCATTTCCTCCACCACAAAATTAAATTCAGCAAACATATAAAGCATCAATTATTGCAAGGCCTTTGCCTGTGGGCTAGGAACAGAGAGATGAAAAATGGCATGATCCCTGCCCTCAGGGAGATTGCAAGCAGCACAGGGTAGAAGGAGGGATGGGACTGATACACAAATCAGCACAAAGTAGAGTACAAAGAAAAATAGCAAGGGAAGGTTCTTAAGAAATTCTGTATGTATATATGAGGAGGGAGAGATCACTTTGGAAATTTATTACAGAATCACAGAAACTCAGTGTAGACCAGGCCTCAATAACCAGCTAAGTCCAACCTATATCTGAATGAGAATCCTCTCTAGAAATATACCCAAGATAAATGACTGACTATAGTAAATGAATTCTATTTTTCATCTCTCTACACGAACAGTAATACTCTCTTCGAAATTCATGGTCTGTATTGGGCATCTTTGAACAATGAAGGGAAGGAGCATTGTTAAACTGTGGGTTGCACTGTCTTAGGCAATGGGGAAGGTGCAATGATGAATAAGCGTATATTATAATCTACTCAGTGAGACAAGACAGGATACAGATCACTGCAAAATAAATTACAACATATATTCTGTCCATTGTCAAACCTCACCTTTTAAGAGCCAGCATTTTGTGATTTATATAGTTCTTTAAGATTTACAAACTACTTTACATATTTTATTTCACTTGAATCTCACATCAGTCCTGGGAGCTAGGTGCTGCCATACACATTTTACAGATAAGGAAAGTGAGGAGAGAAGATAAATACATTTCTCAGGGTCACACAGCTCTTAAATAAATGAGACAAGAATTAGGCTCAGGTTTTCCTTACTTTAGGTCTAGTGCTCTATCCCTTGTAACACACAGCTTTCTCTTCTTCTCTCCTTTAGGTTCTCATCATATCTTGCTCGGACTACTGTAGTAACTCTGTAATTGCTATGTAATCTCCACATGTCCCTGACCAAGTCACTTAATATCTGTGTCTCAGTTTCCTCATCTGTAAAAATGAGATTAACAATTGCATCTACCTGCCAAGGTTGTTATGAAGATAAAATGAGATAATATGTGTGAAATTCTTTACAAAAGGCTCTTAAAGAGCTGGATAGGGGACAGCTAGGTGGCACAGTGGATAGAGCACTGGCCCTGGAGTCAGGAGGACCAGAGTTCAAATTTGGCCTCAGACACATAACTCTCACTAGCTGTGTGACTCTGGGCAAGTCACTTAACCCTAATCTCCTTACCAAAAAAAAAAAAAAAAATAAAGAGCTGTATAAATGGCAGTGATTATCACTCTACATATTTGTCTTATATTTTCTCTCCACACTCCTACCAATTCTACATTCAACAGTTAATGTGACTTTTCCAAAGTGTAGCTTCGACTATACCCCTCCGTACATCCCTGATCAGTGAGTTTCAGTGGCTCTCTACCTAAGGATCAAATCCAAAGTCTGCTATTTGGTATTGGCCTCTCTTTGTGATCTGATCCCTTCTTCTTCTTCCAAATATCTTACTCTACTCCATTCTATGTCATAGCTACACTGTCCCAGTTGTTGTTCCTTGAACAGGACCCTCCAACTCCCATTTCTGTTTCTTTGCATTGACTGTCCTTCTTACCTGAAATGCTCTTCTCCCTCACTGCCACGTCTTCATTTCTGTTGTTTCCTTCAAGACTTAGCTCAAGACTTAGCTGTCTACTTCAGGACAGATTCCCTAGGTCCTGAGGAACCTTCTACTTTCAGATTTCTAACTTCTCTGTATTTCTTTTGTATGGACCTAGATATCAACACGTTGCTTTCTCCATTATAATATTTGTTTCTTGAGAGTAGGGGAAATTTTTGCCTTTCTTGGTCTTTCTAGCACTTGGCAATACACTTGGCATATAGTAGGTACTTAATAAATAATTATTTATTAACTGCTTCAATACAGGCATAGTGACTAACTCACTGAACACCCTAAGTGAAATAGGAAAAAATTAAGTAAAAAATTCTATAAGAAATTTTCATGTCTCTTCACACTTTCAGTAGAAGGCAAGGTCCTTGAAGAAATACTGTTTCATATATATATATTTTTTTGTATCACCAGTAACAATCACAGTGCCAGAGCATAGGAGAGGTTTAATAGACGGTTTTTAAAATAAATAAATGAATTAAAGTTACATGAATACTGTTGCAGCTCGAGAAGTAAGGGAAAAATTTATGGCAATTAAATATCTGAACTGGGCCTTTTGAAGGATGAGAAAACATTTCAACAATCAGAGGGGTGTGTGTGTGTATGTGTGTGTGTGTGTGTGTGTGTGTGGGTGTGGGTGTAGGGGGCATTAGGAGGGCATTCTAGGCATAAGAAGGACATGAGAAAAAACAGAGATAGGAAAGAGAGAGATTAAATGTGAAAATATTGTCAGAAAGTCAGGATACTCAAGGGAAATAGGGTGAAACAAGACTGAAGAAGATCCTACAACTAGAATCTGGAGGGCATTTACCCTAGGATCCCAGATTTAGAACTAGAAGGGACTTCAGTGATGACCCATCTGAATGCTACCAATTTTCAGAGGTGGAAAATGAGAGCCAGTCCAAAATGTTCGGACTTTATTTGGTCATGAAGAGCTAGTAAATTAAGAAAATTAGTAATATTATGAATAATGGTTTGAAAGTGGAAAAGGAGGTACAGTGCAGATTGAGACACCAGTTAAGATTATAATATTTTAGTCAAGAAGCAACAAGGGCCTGGATTAATGGAATGGTGGCAATGGGGATAGTAAATGAGGAATGAGTGGGAGAGATATCCAAAAGGAAGAATGATCAGAATTTCTTTTGAAACATGACAAAGGATTACTACTGAGGGTGAGTCTCTCTCTTCTTTTAAGATGTAACTTAAGTCCCATCATCTGCATGAAGCCTTCCCTGGTTCTCCAGCTATCAGTATTCTTTCTTCCAACTACCTTTTATTCATGTAATTTATATGAATTTGTATTTATTTACTTTATATTCAACTTCTCTCTCTGTCTCTGTCTGTCCATCGCTGTCTCTATATTGATATGTATATAAGCATACAAATACACATATTTACACTTATATAGATGAGTATATATATAGGAATTGATATAAATGCATTTATGTGCACATATACACACTTGTCATTATTTACTTGTATACCTAGTGTACCTAATGGCTAGCACAGTGCCTGGTACTTAGAGCTTTATAAATGATTATTGATTAATCAATTCATTTAGGCTTAGGAGATTGAGAAGTCAAAGGTATTCTGGATTCATAGATATAGGAAAATGGTGGGAAAATATTTCTTTTTTTTGGAGTGGGGGATAAGTCTAGTGAATATACCTTAAGGCCCATTCAATATAGAGTCTCCCTTACTCTGGTACTTCATAGCTCTATGATTTGGGGCAATCATTCTTTCCACTCTGGGCTTGTTTCCTCTTTAGTAGTTTGATTTGCTGATCTCTGATGTCCCTTCATATAACTGAATTCATAAGCCTCCTCCTTGGTCTTTTGCTCTTCTGAAAACCTCCAGGCAGAAGGGAACCAAGGAAGATTTGGGTCTTCCTAGGAATCTCTCACCACAGGGTTCTGCTAAGTTCGGGTATTTGCATCAGTACTTTCTCAACCTCATAGTGCCTCACTCCCTCTCGCTTTTTTTTTTTTAATTTTAATTGAGAGTTTGACTTTGGGCTCCAGCTCCTGAGTTAAGCCAAAAAAAAAATCACACTGCCACTTTTACTTGACTGTGACCCTGACCAATAGAGTTGAATTAAGATGCTCTTTGAGGTTCCTTCTCTTTCTCAAACACTGGGATTCAGTGATTCTCACTGTCAGAATTCTTAGACATTCTCCTTCTGGCCCTAAACAGATTACTAGTGTTCTAACTTAATTCAATTTTTAGGCACCTACTATATGTAAGAATAATAATTATAAAACAAATCACATTGGCAGAGACCCTGCATGTTAACATTGTTGTCTTTACCACAAATTTATGAAACAGTGAAAGGATGCACATCCACATTTTACAAATGAAAACACTGAGATTCAATGATCTCTCCTAGTTAATTGCAGAGCCAGGACTATAACCCAGGTCCGCAGGCTTCCATTTATGTGCCATTTTCTTTATACCATTCATTCAGCCTCTCTCCACATTGTTGTATAAGTGCAGGGGTCATGAAGGAGGGTAGAGTCCTCTCCTCAGTCTCCAATCTAAGACGGGGGAAGAAGAATCAGCAGAGTTCACAGAAGTAGGAGCCAGGAAATCTAGGTTCCCAGTTCCCACTGTGGAACTGTGTAGCTGTATTAGTGTAACCATTTCCTCTGTCTAGACCTCTCTTTTTTCAACTGTAAAATGAGCTTCTAGTGCTCACCTCCCACCACAATTACCTTGCTTTAATGCTCTATTTGCTTTTTGTTTTTGTCTTTGTTTTTTTTAAATAAGGAGGTAGTTTGGTACAATTCATGGACAGATAGCTCTATAGGAAGATCTGTGTTTGAATACCCCACTAACAAATAGTGACTGAGTCATGCTGGGCACGTCACTTAAAATCTCAGTGCCCCAGACAAGGGCAACTCATTAACACTATAAATATTCAAGACCAATCTACATTGATAGATGTCTTTTCCACACCAACAGTTCTTCTATGAATGAAGTCATAGCTCTAAACCAAAACACAAATACAAGAACACACAGATCAACTATGCCTATGTGTATGTGTATATGTGTGGACGTGTACATATATACATATGGATGTTTGTGTGAAAGAGGAATTCAGTAAGCACACAAGAGAGAAAACACATATGGATAGTGTCAGTTTCAAGTCACATGGGAAGATCCTGTAATCTTTAGGTCTCAAAGGAGATTTTTATATCATTTCTACAGACAATATCATATTTGCTTCTGATGTTAAATAATTTGACAGAGTCAAGGACTTGGGTGATAAGACTTTCTTTTTAGAGTCTTCAAAAGATGTGATGGCAGCACCTGTGGGAGCAGTTACCAGACTGTACCTTTATAGGTGTTGCTTCCCACAATGATAACTGTAGACGCGGTGCTGGAAGCATTGCTGTTCCCAAAGTTGTGAGGCATACCCCCCAGGGTCTTGGGGAAAAGTGTGATTAAAGTGGTGAGCATGATGGCTTAACTGGCCTGCCAATGCTACCTCTCATCTCCCACTTTAGGTGCCCTGCTGCTTCAATTAATCTTGTGTGTTTAAATACTACACACACACACACACACACACACACACACTCTCACAAAAACATGCCACACATATATTTTTGTGTATACATATATATTTATATAATATGCTTATGTATATGTATACTTATATACTTATGTACATTACATAGAATAGAAATATGTACTAGAAAATATATGTATATATACAAGAATATTTCTAGATAGATTATCTATATACACACTAAATATGCACATATATTTAAGCATATGCATACACACAAAATATACACACATGTATCTGTATCTCTATAATTGAGGAATTTAATAAGCTCCTAAGTCTCTTTATTTATAATTATAGAGCAAATTTTATCTGTTTTATTAATTTACTTATATCTGCTCTTTCAGGAGGCCTAGCTGTGCAGGGTTTAACTTGTTCATTATAGATAAAATGTCACTGTAAAATGTCATGATAGTGATATTCCCTTTCTTATTCCTTGAACGTCCCTTTATTTTCCCAGCACATATGGATTTCTAGCTAGCATCAGCAGTCTTCTCTCCCCTAACCCTAGCCTATTTCAGGCTAAATTGGAGGCCTTTTCTCTCTTGTTCACATGTTTCTTAAGTGTTTCTCAAGGATTTTCCCAGCCTTGGCTTTCTGAGTTGTCCAATCACAGTGCAAATGAAAAGCGTTCAAAGCCTGGAAGTCCATTAACTCCAGGCATCATAGGGACAGAGCATCCCACTGTCCTTTCATCATTTTCTTTGGGGCCATTCACTCACATCTCCAATTCCTCATTAATTCTCCTTATTTCACAGATCTACTGCATCAAATGAGAAATTCTGGGGAACCTGAGCCACACAGAATTTGGCAATTCACAAGAGATCTCATCTGATGCGGTAGCATAGGTGACAAATGGCAAGAAGGAAATTTCCTTTCTGGCTAAATACAAGAGCTGCATTTACAATGAATGTTTTTGAGCTTCTGGCCCAAACAATGGCAGAAATATAATTAAACAATAATTTTAAAATGCATTACTAAGCCTATTAAATAGTCACTGAATTTCCCTAAGATATTAAAAACTAGAGTATTTCATGAACATTAAGGATAACATCTCCGCCTCAGCACAAGGAAGCTAATGTCGAATGATGACGAAAATGCAGAAAACCAGAGAAGTTGTGTATGAGATGCTATAATGGACATGAGAACCTGGGTTCAATTTCTGCCTCTGACACAGTTTTCATCATAGATTTTGAGGAAGAAGAGATCTGAGAGTTTAAGTGCCATAATCTTATTTGACAGACGTTGAAACTGAAGCTGAAAGAGGTTGAGGTATTTGGACAGACAGGGTCACACAGCTAGCAAGTGTCTGAGGATGGATCTGAACTCAGGTCTTTGTCAGTTCTTGTGCAATACTCAATCCAATAGATCATGGAGCTATTTTTTGTGACTTTGTGCAAAAGAACTATTGTTAGCCTTAGCTTCTCTATTTGTAAAATGAAAGAGTTGGGTTGGGTGAGTGCTAAAGTCCCTTTAGTTCTAGAACTACAATATGGTAAGCTTATGAATTATGATATCATTAGTGACTGGAACTGGGACTTTCATAGGGAAAGGACTAATTTGTGATGTCATTGATTTAGGGAACTCCTTGTTAAGGAAACTCCCTCTACCCATTAGGACAAATGAAAAGTCCAAGAGACATAGTTTCCAGGCAGTTAATAATAAATTTATTAATTATGGCTAGCAAATAATTAATAAAATAAGATCAGTGGTACTCTTGGAAGCCAGAGATGAACCTTGGGGGCTGCTGGATCTTTAAATACACTTGGAAGAGTGGGTGTTCCTGACAGGCAGAAATCAACTCTTGTTAACAATTAATGAGAATGAATATTATAATGAAGGTGGGGTTATTCTTATAAGGGGCTGAGGGAACATGATTTGTTTATGTCACTCTTGGACAAAGAGACTCATCTCTACCCAGACCACCCCTGCCTCAGGCAATCTAGATAAAAGGATCTATTTTCCATCCAGTCTTACCTAAGTAGAACAATGACAGTGTTACCAAAAAATCTCACTCTTTAATCAGGTATAAGCTTTCCATGTTGGGTGGGGTCCTACCCAAGATTGAACCCAATCTCATCAGCCCTGTCCTTCAGAGGCTGCATTGACCTAATAACTAAATGAGGAAATAGGAAGAGGAACAAAAAAACCTGGAACCCCCATGCTAGTAATTGGTTATTAAAAATTATTTATCTCACAATGAAGGTCATCATTCTCTTTTCAACTAGAGATTTCTTTCCCTAGAGAACGAAGAAGTTAAGTGACTTGTTCAGGTCACACAACCAGCATGTGACATAGGCTGAAAATGAATTTAGGATTTTCATTTCTCTATCCATTAAATCACATTCCTTCTTTATTAATCTCTTTACCCAATCAAGATCTATAATTCTACAGTTTAATTGGGGTGTCCCAACTAAACTAAGTTTGTTTGATCAGTGTAAGGACAGAATGAAATTTTAAAAGTGCAAAAACAATGGGTCAGGTCTTCTGATCTTCTTAGGATATATAGACATTTGAGATTAAGTCAAGAAATAGAGAATTGATTGGCTAATCAAATACCCTAAACCATGCCTCTAGGGATTTGAAGGAGTTGGAGAAATTTCAATGGAAGGCCTGCAAGCAGCAATACAGTCCAGCTATGAAGTGCCTTTAAGAGTCAGAGGCTTGCACCTAAAGCAGAAGGCAGAGAGGGGGAGGGAAGAATGAATTCAGAGGTAGTTTTACCACCTCTACCCCCTCAAGCCAAATCATTAGTAAGACTGGACCAGGATAAAATAATATACTGAGGAGTAACATGGACAAAGAAGGATATCAAAACATAAGCACTCAAGAGAGAAGTTAATTTGAATGAGGCAAACAATCAGAAATGTCAGCAATGGGTTGTGAAAAGGCCCTCCTAGAGACCTGCAAGATGCTGTCACTAAGAGGCAACTCACTAGGTTTCTGCAAAGGCAGACAAAAGATTTCCATTAAGCAAGATCTATGATTTTATCCTTTGGCTACTCCTGTTCTTTTCCAGGAGATCTCACTTTCCCATGGACGCTGATTTGATTATGGGAGAAGATGCCTTTTGAGGGAATTTTTTTGCTTGTTTTTTATCTACTGATCTTCTTATTTTGTTGTAGTAAATCCTTTTTGCCAAAACCAAACCTGATAGTACTGGTCAATTATCAATGGGAAGCACAGTATTGATGGTTTATGCATGACAGTACTAGATATTTAACCCCTCAGGAATACATCTAGAATTCAGAGGGAAAGCATAGTCACCTCTGGGTGACATAGTGACCTCTGGGACCACAATCTATGAGGGTGAATGGCCAGCCAAAGAACGGTCCTTGTTACAACAATCTGACCCGTATTCCAGATCTGCCACACATGAACTGCGTGATTTAAGAAAGTCATTCAACTTCTCTCAAGTTCTTCATCAACAAAAATGAAGATAATCTTTCCTAGCCCATTTCTTTCTTTTTTTCTTATTAGTTTATTTATTTTTAGTTTATAACATTCACTTCCATAAGATTTTGAGTTCCATATTTTCTCCCCATCTCATCCCTCTCCCCACCCCAAGATGGCGTGCATTCTGAATACCACCACTTCCCTTAATCTGCTTTCCCTTCTATCTCCCTTCTCTCTTCTCTTATTCCTTTCTCCTGTAGGGTAGGATAGATTTCTCTACCCCATTGCCTGTATATCTTATTTCCCAGTTGTATGTGAAAACAACTTTTAACATTTGTTTTTAAAACTTTGGGTTCCGGGGCAGCTAGGTACCACAATGGATAGAGCATTGGCCCTGGAGTCAGGAGAACATGAGTTCAAATCTGGCCTCAGACACATAACATTCACTAGCTGTATGACCCTGGACAAGTCACTTACCTTCATTGTCTAGCCAAAAAAGCAAAAACAAAAAAAAAACAAAAAATAAACTGTGGGTTTCAAATTTTCTCCCTTCCTTCCCCCCCACCCACCCTCATTGAGAAGGCAAGCAGCTTGATACAGGTTATACATGTGTAGTCATGCAAAACACTTCTACAGTAGTCATGTTGTGAAAAACTAACTATATTTCCCTTCATCCTATCCTGCCCCCTGTTTATTCTATTCTCTCTTTTGACCCTGTCCCTCCTCAGAAATGTTTGCTTCTGATTACCCCCTTCCCAAATATGCCCTCCCCTTTATCATCCTCACACTCTCTTATCTTCTTCCCCCCTATTTTCCTGTAAGGTAAGATAGATTTCCATACCCTATTGAGTGTGTGTGGTATTCCCTCCTTAAGCCAAATTCAAAGAGAATAAGATTCATTCATTCCCTCTCACCTTCCCCCACTTCCCATCCACTGTAAAAGCCTTTTTCTTGTCTGTTTTATGTGAGATAAATTAACCCATTCTACCTATCTCTTTCTCCCTCTCCCAGTATAATCCTCTCTCATCCCTTAATTTTATTCTCCAGATATCACCTGTTTATCTTCAACTCACCCTTTGCCCTCTATCTATCTATCTATCTATCTATCTATCTATCTATCTATCTATCTATCTATCTATCT
>NW_020954844.1:4927435-4933996 GCF_900497805.2 Vombatus ursinus
TCTATCTATCTATCTATCTATCTATCTATCTATCTATCTATCTATCTCCCTCCAACTATGCTAATACTGACAAAGGTCTCATGAGTTACTTACAAATATCATCTTTCCATGTAGAAATGTAAAGAGTTCATAAGTCCCCTATGATTTCTCTTTCCTGTTTACTTCTTCATGCTTCTCATGAGTCTTGTATTTGAAAGTCAAATTTTCTATTCAGCTCTGGTCTTTTCATCAAGAATGCTTGAAAGTCCTCTACTTTACTGAATGTTCATTTTTTCTCCTGAAGGATTATATTTTTTTGGGTCTCCATTAGCAAGCTATTGACTTGTTTTTCATGATTTTCTTGCATCACTCTCATTTCTCCCCGCAGTTTTTCCTCTACTTCTCTTACTTCCTTCTCAAAATCCTTTCTGAGCTCTTCCATGGCCTGGGATTGATTCATATTTTTCTTGGATGCTTTGGATGTAGGAGCTTTGACTTGTTGTCTTCTTCTGGTTGTACGTTTTGATCTTCTTTGTCACCAAGGGAAGAATCTATGGTCTATGAGTGACCACAAGCACTTTTCTCTGCCTTGGAACTGTGAGGAGGATTTCCTCTCTACCACCACTACAAGCTCCACCACGCCAGCATTCTTCCTCACACCAGGACCACCACTCAGAACTGTGACCCAGATACAAGCACTGGCAAAGCAAGAGAATACTGTCCCAGCACCAGCAAAGAGATCCCTGCAATCCCCCTCTAATCAGCCACTTGATTCTCCCTCAGTCTATGGACTGAGCTCAGGAAGCAGCCACCAACTCAGGGCTACACTGGGAATGAGGTTGGGATGGAGTTTCTCTCTCAGTGCAGTCACAGACATTTCCTACTGACCTGCTAAGTTATCTTTGGCATTTGTGGGTTGAGAAGTCTGGGCACAGTTGCCTGTGATTCAGTCGTTGGAGAGCTGTTCCAGGTTTGCTGAGGCCTGGTCTTTGCCTGTGCACTCATGCTGAACTATGTTCCTCTCCCAACTTGGTTCAATGGACCTTTCCAATCAACCATCCAGGTTATCTGGAGCTGGAAATTTGTTTCACTGTCTTTTTGTAGGTTTTGCTGCTCTAAAATTTGTGTAGAGCCATTTTTTACACATATTTGGAGGGCTTTGGGGAAGAGAGTTCAAGCAAGTCACTGCTTTTACTCTGCCATCTTGGCTACACCCCCTCCTAGTCTATCTCACAAGATTAGTACACAAACAATACAGACAAAAACATTTTTTTTAAAGTACATAATGTCTATAACCATATAAGATAGGTAGGGTCATCCATTGGGGAGATTATTGGACTTGGATTCAGGAAATCCTTACTCCTGATCAGATCACTAATCAGTTGTATGACTGTGGCAAAAATCACTTCCAGCAACCTTGGCAAGCCTTAGTTTCTGCTTCTGCAGAATGGGGATAATAAAACCTTGGATACTTCCTCATAGGATTATCTCAGGCTCAAATGAAGAGAAAATACATAAAATGTTCTTTGGTAAATTTAAGCCTTATGTCAATGTCAGCTATCATTATTTTTATTGAAATTCGATTTGATTTCTTACAATTCAACCAACATCTACGAACACTAACTATGTACTAGGCACTACATTAGGCACTACACTAGGAAAATGTAAAGTAAAAATCAAAACTCTCCCTGTCATTAAGGATAGGTATTGTCATCCTTGTATATTTATATTTGCTAATAATAAAATTAAAGAAGATATAATGAAAATGTTCTGTATTTAAAATAGCAATGGCCTTCACCTTTTTGAGAATTAATTTATTTTTTTAAATTCCTTCTGCCTGTTGTTTCTATATACTTATCTGTGTACATGATATTCCCTCCCAAAAGAACATAAGCTCCTTGTAGGCAAGACTATTTTTGTTTCTGTCTTTGTAGCCCCAATAAAAAGCAGAGTGATGAGGACCTAGTAAATACTCACTAAATACTTGTTAAAATTGAATTGAATGTAGTTCTGTTCTACTGGAATGCTTTTGTATATAATCATATTTTTGTGTCATGGAACTTACAAATGGATGACTGAAAATATCAGTGATATATTGTAACTAAACTTAGAAAATAGAAACTGAACAAGAGCAGAGCCAAGAAAAAATTATGCTATATGTGATGGTATTTGGGTAACTTTACCTTAGTTGTATGCATTTTGTCTCTCCCATTATTATACTATGAGTTCCTTGAGAGAAGAGACTGTTTTTGTTTATTTAATTGTTTTATTTATTTTTGTTGTTTTGCCTTTCTTTGTATCCTTAGCCTCATATAGAGTGGGAGCTTAACAAATGCTGATCTTCTGATGTGATTAACTGATTAACTTACATATTCTGCCCTGTCATCCCTGTCAGCCAAAGAAATATATTGGAAACTCCAATACTATGGTAATTCTTAGAAAATGAACAAAGTCACTAAGCATCACAATGAGAATATAATTAAATCAGAAAAGATTAATAGTTTTTGTAAGATGAATATCCCAAAGTGGGAAAAATATGTATTCATTAATTCAGTCATCCACTTCCACTCTATAAATACTTGATTTCTTTCAAGAATCCCCATCCCACATCATTATCTTGCTGTTGGACATTCCTACCTGTATGAATTTGAGATGGATACGCAAATTCAACATGCACCTAAATACAACAAATTATAATCCCCCCCAGAAAAAAAAATCCTCCTTTCTTCCAAACTTCCTCATTTTTGCTGGTAGAATCCTATTCCTTCCAGTCACCCCAGGCCCCATCCTAAACCCAACCACTTTCCTAATTCTACTCATCTCCATTTAAAAAAAAAATTTAATTTATGAAACAAAACAACCATTTTGATAACATAGTAGATTTTTAAAAAATGAAACAAGATGATTGCACATGATACAGCAGGTCTATTATGTACAACTTACTATTCTTTTAAAATATATAACAAAATTATTATATAATTTCCTTTTTTTCCTTTTTATTTCTTCCCTCTACCCTAAAAATGACTACCAATTAACATAAATATTTTTGTGAATGTATATAGACACATAAAAAATATACACATATATGTATATGTGCACACATGCATATGTGTATATATACCCGTGTGTATATGTATATATACATGTATGTGTGTATATACACATATATACATGCATTATAAATACATATGTACATACATGTGTATACACACATATAGAATCATTCTATTCATGACAAGTGTTATCTATTATACATTCATGATATCTCTTATATACATCTCTATTCAGGAGTGATCACCTTAGTTCAATCCCTCATTGCTTTTCAATAAAAATATTGCAACAGCCCCCTCCCCACTTCTGTTCTCTGCCTTCCACTGTCCCTCATCTTTGTAACTGCCTATTTGACATTTCTAAAAGAGAGTATGTGGCCATGTCTTCCCCTCCATTATCCTTTTTTTCCCAACAATTTACTGTGGGAAAAAAAAATCCAGGAATAAAACAGTCTTGTATTTTATGGGCCTTCACAGTTGTGGACTCCTTGTGGACATCCACAAGGGACATCCAACTACCTTTTTTTTATTTCATCCTCTTCACACTTTATAAGTTTCATTCAAAATGGCCTGCTAGCTCTTCCCTATGCATGATAATCCATTTCAGGCTTCTGTTACACAGAACAAGTCATGTCTTCAATATGTTCCATTCTCAACTACATATTCTCAAGACTTGACCCAAATCCCACCTTCTACAGAAGTCTCCCCAGCTGCTAGCCTTCTCTTGGTTTTTCATTTACTCTGTATATATGATTTTATACCCAGTTATTTACACATTTTCTCTAAACAATAATTCAATTTCCTTGAGAGCAAGGGTTATTATTTTTTTTAAGCAACGTTGTTTAGAACTGTTCTTGATACATAGTAAGTACTTTAAAAAAAAGCTTGTTGACTGACTGACTAGCCTCTACCACTAGGAATCCCTAGCTTTCCCTAAGATACAACTTATTTTCAACCCTCTGCAGAAGGCTTTCATTATATCCCCAATTACTAAAGTTCTTTTCTTCTCAAAATTTCTTTAAATTTACTTAGTCCATACTTCATATTTACTTTTTTTTCGTAATAGGGAGAGGGACATTCCTATGATTTTATTGGTGTAGGGACCTCCTATTGAGGAAACCTCTGCTACTGATGCCAAGGAGGAGCTCTATAATTTAACTCTAATTTTAGGGTGGTGCTGGGACCTTGAGGGATCAAATGATTTCATACAACCCATATATGTATGAGGCGGAGCAAGAACTCAGGTCATCCTTACTGGAAAGATGTCATTTTCTTCACTATCTTATACTGTACCTCTTTTGTATTTACTTGTCTACTTACAAATAATCATCCATACCAATTTCCCATAATCCTAGAATATAATTGAATTGAGGACAGGGGTTATTTTTTTTTTTGCCTTTAGATACCCAGGGCCTAGAAAAATGCCTTACACATACTGGGGACTAAATAAATTAGGGACAGCTAGGTGATTCAGCGGAGAGAGCACTAGGTCTGGAGTCAGGAAGACCTGAGTTTAAATCCAGCCTCAGACACTTATTAGATATGTGACCCTGGGTAAGTTACCTAGCCATATTTGCCGGAAGGAAATGGCAAACCACTCTAGTATCTTTGCCAAGCAAACCCCAAATGCAATCACAAAGAATTGGACATGACTGAAATGACTAAATAACAAAAATTGAATGAACTGTTCTCATACCCTCTTGTTTGTTAAGAATTCTATTTTAATACTTAACTCTGTTTTGCATTAATAGTGGTGTACTGCTGCCATCTCTAATTGTGAGAACCTATAGTTAAATTTTCAGTGTGAACGTTTACTCCCAAGAAATCAGCAATCATTACAAATCAGAGCATTATTAGTGTTTTGTTGATTTTCTAGATATAAGAAAGGGTTAATAATGCAGTTGAAACATAATAGAGGCAATTTAAAGTGTATACATACATAGACACATATATGTATACATACATATGCAAATATATGATACACTGTGTATATAAGTATATAAATGTATGTGTATATGCATATGTATATGTGCATGTCTATGTATATGTACGTGTGTTTGTGTCCATATACACTTGACCCCAATATAAAGAAATTTGGTCCTCTTTGATCATGAAGGACAATAGCAAACATATATAAAATCGGTATATTTCTCTAAAAACATTGTACAAGTTCAACAGGAATGCAGTAGAAGTCTAAGGGAATGAAGTCATCACAAAAGTGGAGGTTTGATGACTATAGGATAATAATAATAATAATAATAACAGTAATTATTTATGATGACAATGATGGTGAAAATGGGTATATATGTGTGTGTGTATATATGTATGTATGTATATGTCTGCATATGTATGTTTGCTAGCATTTAGTTAATATATGTTCAACTTAAGTGAACTTACAGTCTACTTCATCTGAACAGATGTTCTTAACCTAATGTCTGTGAACTTTTACATAACAATGTGATAGCTTTATATAATTAATATCTTTTTTAATTGTCTGTGTTTTATGCAATGAAAAAACACAGTTATGAGGAGACTATTTGTTTGCACAGACTAAGGCACCTGTGACACTTAAAAGAGTTTGAACACCCCTGATAATAACATTAATTACTCATGAAAACACATACTTACTGTGCTCTACTGTGTAGTGATATGCAACAATGCCTATTCATTCATATATAGGGAACAGGCAGTTTTGATTGCCTTGATGATAAAGTCTTAAAATCCAGAGAAAGAAATGGCAAACCACGCCAATATTTTTGCCAAGAAAACTCTGCAGACAAGTCCATGGGGTCACAAAGAATTGGGCATGATTGAATAACCGAACACCCACAACAACAAAAGCCTTAAAATACTATGGTATATAGGCTAAGACAAATAAAAAGCCTACGTAATTTAAAGAGCTGGGTGCCAAATGAGATTGATGAAGGTGGGGGAGGTTTCAGGAGGTTCTTGAGCCTTGTTGTGACAATGATTGTACTTCAAAATAATTCAAAAGGTGTTTGAAATTAATTAGGAAATTTTACTGTCAAAAATTGTGATGGGTAATACAAAGAAGTGCACTTTGAAGGAGACTTAGGGAAACTATTATCGATTGTTGTAGAAATGAGAGTCTGAATGAGGTATATTACATTCAGTATGGTAGAGAAGGCCTCTACATACTTTCCTGACCCCCCATTATGACATGAAGACAAGTCAGAGTTCCTGTAGGCCAGTCTGGGAAATGATAAGACCTGATAGGTTTTACCATATTGGAGAAGCTTCAAGCAGGTTTTCAGTAATTACCTGTGTATCTATCAGCCTAGGATTGGTTTAAATAAGCTTAAATTAATTAAATAAGTTTAAACAAGTAAATAAATTAAAATAGTTTAAATAAGGTAAGAAGTTTCATGACAGAATATTAGCCAATGAATATGAGAGATAAATGAACAGATATAGATAGATAGATAGATAGACAGACAGACAGACAGACAGACAGACAGACAGACAGATAGATAGATAGATAGATAGATAGATAGATAGATAGATAGATAGA
>NW_020954844.1:4934006-4951698 GCF_900497805.2 Vombatus ursinus
AGATAGATAGATAGATAGATAGATAGATAGATAGATAGATAGATAGATAGATGGATGGGTAGATGGATGGGTGGATGGATGGATGGATAAATTTATTAGGAAGTTACTATTTGTAAGACCCTGTTTAAAATGTAGGGAATATAAATACTAATAAAAAGAAAACTGTTCTCACTCTCAAAGAGTTACATTCTTTAATGAGGGAGGGCAACATATTAAAAGGGATCAGGAAGATGCTAAAAAGGTGTATACAGGAACAAGGTGGAAAAGTCGTGTGTAATTATGCACTGAACTGAGTTTGGAGTAAACGTGGTTGTCATGAGTGTTTTCTGAATTGGAGATACTGGGGATGAAATCATCATTCAGAGAAAGAGATAGAGGTGGAGGCATTGCCAGCATGTGAAAACCACCGGTGAGAGAGAGGTAGAGAGATAAGAGAAACAGAGATTTGGAGAGATACACAGAAAGATAAACAGGGACAGAGATAGATTTAGTGAGAAAAAGAGGTAAAGAATCAAAAAAGATGTAGAGAGTCAAAAAGAGGTAGACAGACATACAGACAAACAGACAGAGATAGAGGAAGGGAGGGAGAAAAAGAGAAAGAGATGAGAGAGAGATGAGAAAGAGATGAAATGAGAGAGAGAGAGAGAGAGAGAGAGAGAGAGAGAGAGAGAGAGAAAGAGAGAGAGAGAGATGAGAGAGAGGGAGAGAGACAGAAAGAGACATGAGAGAGAGAGAGAGAGAGAGAGAGAGAGAGAGAGAGAGAGAGAGAGAGAGAGAGAGAGCTTACTCAGTGCTCTGAAAGTCATTCCTAAACCAGAACAACCTCAAATTGCAATTCCCGTCTCGTACCTGCTCTTCACCCAAATTGTGCCATTTCTTGCTCCTGTCTGTTAAGAGGAGGGGATCGTAGGATTTAACATCACCATCTGCCACAGTGCTGACCATCAAGGAAGAGGCCAATTGCCTCCCTCTCTCAATGTATTTCTGATCTGTCTGAACTCATTCCACAATGGTTAGTATCCTTCAACCTCATCACAGTCTTCTTTTTATAGTGATTCTGAATCCCTAACAGGCATTGTACAAATTCCATTCCCTATACCCTACTTACCTGTTGCCTTACTCCCATGTCTCTCAACTCTACTTCCTTCCATCTCAATGTCCTATTCCAAGTCTACCCACTCCTTTGACTATGCTCTGGAATTTCTACTAAATAGTTAAGGAACTTGCTTTTATCTTAAAAGTTTTCCTTTCTCAATACCTCTATGTTCTGAGACTTACTTAGATATGATTTCCTCCTGATGACATGATGTCCCTGGTCACCCTTTCTGTTAATGTTTATACTTTACTTCATGGCCCCTGGCTCACTGATTGTGGTGGGGGAGTTGGAATACTTAGGGTTCTCCATTTCAACTCCAAATTCTGCCTCAGTAATGATCATTCAGTAACCTCTTCTCCTTTGAGGTTCATTCAATCCATATTAATCATCTAATAAAGATTTTGGTAACTGTTATCTACTGACCTCCAGGGTTCTCTCCTTCAGTGACTGGACAGTGACTTTCTATACTCTCCAATTCCTGTCCTCATCCTAAGACACTTCAACATATATACTGATGCTTGCTCAAACAGCCTAAATTTCTAGTTTCTCAGTTTACTTACATGACCTCCAATAGAGTATGGATTGATTCTCTGCTGCTTGTGTTATTTTTTTAATTAATTAATTCATTTTTAGTTTTCAGCATTCACTTCCATAAGCTTTTGAGTTTTAAATTTTCTACCCCTCCCTCCCTGCCTCCTTCCCCAAGACAACGTGCAATCTGATATAGGCTCTACATATATATATATATTCCTATTAAACATATTTTCACATTAGTCATATTGTAAAGAACAATTAGAACTGAAGGGAGGAACCACAAGAATGAAGCAATAAAACAAAACAACAAAGGAAAAGGAGAGCAAATAGTATGCATCCATAGGCATTCAGACTCCATAGTTCTTTCCCTTTATGTGGATAGAATTTTCCATTATGAGATGTTTGGAAATGCCTTAGATCCTTGTATTGCTGAGAAGATCTAAGTCTATCGAAATTAATCATCTCACAATGTGGCTGTTACAACATTCTCCTGGTTCTGCTCACTTCACTCAACATCAGTCCATACAAATCTTTCCAGGTTTTTCTGAAGTCCTCTTGTTCATCATTTCTTACAGAAAAATAGTATTCCATTACATTCATATACCACAATTTGTTCAGCCATTTCCCAATTGATGAACATCCCCTGAATTTCTACTTCCTTGTCACCACAGAAAGTGCTTGTGGTACTTTTGGGCCAACAATTGATATGAAGAAAGCAGAGGTTCTCTGTCACTCGGTCATGCACCATCCTTATGTAGAATGATCAGTTACAGCAAATGAAATTTTTAATGCTCTGAATAAGTTCACTTACCTTGGCAGGATACATTCTAGGGATGTACACATAGATGATAAGATTGACACATACACTTCTAGAGCTAGTTCTATCTTGGGAAAGCTCCAAAAGAAAGTGTGGGAGGGAAGAGGTATTCAACTTCTTACCAAACTGAAGGTTTGCAGAGCCATTATGCTGGTGTCATTTTTGTATGTCTGTGAAACCTGGACAGTATACCAGCGCCATACCAGAAAATCTAATTGCTTCTATTTGAATTGTCTTAGGAAAATTCCAAAGATCACCTGGCAAGATAATGTACTAGATACTGAGGTCCCATCTTGAGTTTAACTGCCAAGCATTCAAACTCTACAGCAGAGAGAATAACTCAGATGGGCTGGCCATGTTGTTTGAATGTCAAATGTAGGTTTGCCCAAAACATATTTATGGAGAACTCATACAAGGCAAATGTTCACATGGAGGTCAGAAAAAGTTATACAAGGACACTCTCAAGGTCTCTCTGAAGAACTTTGGTATCAATTGTGAGATGAGACACTGGCATAATATAGAACTTGTTATCTTTCAGATTATAAAGACAAATGAAAAGGATAAAAAAGAAAGATGAAAATAAAAGAAGGAGAAGTAAAGAAGGAACTAGAGAAAGAGTGGGAGAGAGAGAAATAAAAAGGAAGAAAGGAAGAAAAAAGAAAGAAAGAAAGTAACAAAAGAAAGCAGGAAGGTAAGTTAAGAAGGAAAAAATGTTTCTCCTATCTTCCTAGTTCTCTTACTTTTGTGGGCAATTCCATTTTCCTAGTGACTCAGGCTTACAACTTAGGAATCATCCTCAACTCCTAAATCACTCTACCCCTCTACCCTGCCCATATCTAACATTCTGCTAAGTCATGCTAATTAAACCTCTATAACATCTCTCTTGTCCTCCCTTTCTCCTCTGACACTGCCAGCACCCGATTGTAAGGTGTCATCACCTCACATCTGGACTACTGTGATAGTTGCCTGGTTGATCTGCCTGCCTCATAAACTTCCCACCGCAGTTCATCCTTCACTCAGTAGCCAAAGTGATCTTTCTAAAGAG
The DNA here is from genome assembly GCF_900497805.2 of Vombatus ursinus. NCBI lineage: Eukaryota > Metazoa > Chordata > Mammalia > Diprotodontia > Vombatidae > Vombatus > Vombatus ursinus. The sequence goes on from NW_020954844.1 coordinate 4,937,499, forward strand.
CAGTATAACTATTCATTCTCAGCAAATAGTTCCAGTTTTATAGAGGATAAAATATAAAATCCTCTGTTTTTTTTTTTAAAGCTCTTCATAACCTGGGTCCTTCCTATATTTCTACTATTTTCTTCTTTACTCCCATACATTTATTCTATAATGAAGTTGCTCTCTTTTCTTTACTCACACAAGATGTTCAACCCCCCAATTGCATGCATATTCAATGATCATCCTCCATTTCTGCAATTTTTATCCCTCCACATCCAGTCTCTGATCAATTGTTTCATTTTTTTTCTAATTTATTTTTTATTATGGTAATTTTTATTTATTTTTTTTGTTTTCAACATTTACTTCCACAAGATTTAGAGTTTAAATTTTCACCCCATCTCACCCCTCCCCCCACCCCAAGATGGTATGCATTTTGAATACCCCTTCCCCTAGTCTGCCTTCCCTTCTATCTCCCCCACTTCTCTTATCCACTTCCCCTTCAATTTTCCCATAGGGCAGGATGGATTTCTGTAACCCATTTCCTGTATTTCTTATTTCCCAGCTGCATGTGAAAACATTTTTTTAAACATGTATTGTTAAAACTTTGGGTTCCAAATTTTCTCCCTTCTTCCCTCCCCACCTACCCTCATTGATAAGGCAAGCAACTCAATATAGGTTATACATGTACAGTTATGTAAAACACTTCCATAGTAGACATGATGTGAAACACTAACTCTATTTCCTTTAATCCTATCCCCCCCTCATTTATTCTATTCTTTCTTTTGACCCTGTCCCTCCTCAAAAGTACTTGCTTCTGAATACCCTCTTTCCCAATCTGCCTTCCTCTCTACCATCCCCTTAATCTCTTGTCCCCTTCCCCCCCCACTTTCCTGTAGGGTAAGACAGATTTCCATACCCAATTGAGTGTGTATGTTATTCCCTCCTTAAGTCAAATCCTATGAGAATAAGATTCACTCATTCCCTTTCACCTTCCCCTGTTTCCCCTCCAATGTAAGAGCCTTTTCTTTTCTGTTTTTTTTTTTGTGGGATAATTTACCCCATTCTACCTCTCCCTTTCTCCTTCTTCTAGTAGAATCCTCTCTTACCCCTTAATTTTATTCTCCAGATATGACCCCTTCATTTTCAACTCACCCTGTGCCCTCTATCTGTCTGTCTGTCTGTCTGTCTATCTATCTATCTATCTATCTATCTATCTATCTATCTATCTATCTATATACATACATACATATAATTTTTTCGCCTCCAACTACCCTAATACTGACAAAGGTCTCATGAGTTACAAATATCATCTTTCCATGCAGGAATGTAAACAATTCAAACATCATAAATACCTTATGATTTTCTCTTTCCTGTTTACTTCTTCATGTTCCACTTGAGTCTTGTGTTTGAAAATCAAATTTTCTATTCAACTCTGGTCTTTTCATCAAGAATGCTTGAAAGTCCTCTATTTCACTGAATGACCATTTTTCCCCCCCGCAGCATTATACTCAGTTTTGCTGGGTAGTTGATTCTTGGTTGTAATCCTATCTCCTTTGCCCTCCAGAATATTATATTCCATGTCCTGGGGTCCCTTAATGTAGAAGCAGCTAAATCTTGTGTTATCCTGATTGTGTTTTCACAATACTTGAATTGTTTCTTTCTGGCTGCTTGTAATATTTTCTCCTTGACCTGGGAACTCTGAAATTTGGCTACAATATTCCTAGGAGTTTTCCTTTGGGGATCTCCTTCAAGCGGTGATCAGTGGATTCTTGCAATTTCTATTTTGCCCTCTGGTTCTAAAATATCAGGGCAGTTTTCCTGGATAATTTCTTGAAAGATGATGTGTAGGCTCTTTTTTGATCATGGCTTTCAGATAGTCCAATAATTTTTAAATTCTCTCTCCTGGATCTATTTTCCAGGTCAGTTGTTTTTCCAATGAGATATTTCACATTGTTTTCTAATTTTTCATTCTTTTGGATTTGTTTTACAGTGTCTTGATTTCTCATAAAGTCACTAGTTCCAATTGCTCTATTCTCATTTTTAAGGAAGTATTTTCTTCAGTAAGCTTTTGGACTTCCTTTTCTATTTGACCAATTTTGCTTTTTAGGGCTATTCTTCTCCTCATTGGCTTTTTGGACCTCTCTTGCCATTTGGGTTAGGCTATTTTTTAAGGTGTTATTTTCTTCAGTATTTTTTTGGGTCCCTTTAAGCAAGCTGTTAACTTGTTTTTCATGATTTTCTTGCAAAACTCTCAGTTTTTCCTCTACTTCTTTTACTTGCTTCTCAAAATCCCTTTTGAGCTCTTCTAAGGCCTGAGACTCATTCATATTCTTCTTGGAGGTTTTGGATGTAGGAGCTTTGACTTTGTTGTCTTCTTCTGGTTGTATGTTTTGATCTTCTTTGTCACCAAAGTAAGATAATATAGTCTGACTCTTTTTGCACTGCTTACTCATCACCCGGCCAATTACTTGATTTTTAAATGCTTTGTTAAGATAAATATCTGCTTCCAATGTGGAGAATGTACTATTCCAAACTTTAGGGGTTTGTACAGCTGTTTTCAGAGACACTTTTACGGACCTGAAAATTTTCAGTTCTTCCGAGGTGCTATAATAAGGGGCGAGGTGTTTCCTCTCCACCGCCACAGCAAGCTTAACCATACCAGCACTCCTCCTCACCCCAGAACTTTGCCCCAGATCCAAGCACTGGTAAAGCAAGACATTCCTGCCTCAGCACTGGCAAAGAGATCCCTGCAATCCCTCTCTGATCAGCCACTTGATTCCCCCTCAGTCTGTGGGCCGAAAGCTCAGTAGGCAGCCGTGGCCCCAGGGGCACCTGAGACCTAGCTCCTTCTCTCACCACAGTCACAGACTTTTTCCCACTGACCTTGTAAGTTGTGTTTGGCAATCATGGGTTGAGAAGTCTGGAAACCACCTCAGCTGCCCGTGATTCAGTCCTCTGAGGCCTGCTCCAGGGTCAATGTGGCCTGTGCGCCCACACCGAGCTGCGTTCCTCTCCCCTCCCAGAGTGATATACCTTTCAGATCAACCATCCAGGTTGTCTTCGGCTGGAAATTTGTTTAACTCTGTCTTTTTGTGAGTTCTGCTGCTTTAGAATTTGTTTACAGCCATTTTTTATAGGTATTTGGAGCAGTTTGGGGAGAGAGCTCAAGCAAGTTACTGCTTTCCCTCTGCCATCTTGGTTCCGCCCCCCCCAATTGTTTACTTTTTAAAGAAGGCTTTCCTGTTCTCCCTTAAATCTAGTATCTTCACTAAGAGAATATCCCAATATATCCTTTTGATCTTTTCTTTGTACTAGCAGTTTACATATTCTCTCCATTTTTGGATTACAAGCTACCTAAGGCAGGGAGTGTTTGTTTCTATTTGTTTTTGTTTTCAGTCATTCATTTATCTATTCATTCATTCATTCATTCATTCATTTATTCATTTATTTTTGTTCACTCTATCTGTACTCCTAGTGCTTAGTATAGTGCCTGGAACAAAGTAGGCACGTAATAAATGCTTTTGAACTTCACTTGGTTTATTGCTATGGGAGAAAAATGGCCTCAACTCAGAATTTGGGAAGACTTAGATGTGATCATTTACTCTAATATTGATAGCTTTGAATCCATGAGACAGCTAAATGGTATAGTATATAAAACCCTAAACCTGGAGTCATGAAAACCCTTTTTTTTTTTAAATCTGGGCTAAGATACTTGCTCTCTAGGTGACTCTGGGGAAATCACCTAAATTATATCTACTTCATTTTCTTCATCTGCAAAATGGGAATAATAAAAGCACCTATTTCCCAAGGATAAAATGAGATAATATTTGTAAAGTACTTTGCAAAACTGGAAGTTTTACATAAATTATAATTGTTATTAATTATTATCATTTATATTACCAATTTATATTATTTATATTTACATATTATATATACTTTACATATCATTATTATTATTAAGTTATCTTTGTGTGAATTACTTCACAAAGGATTACATATCATCCTTGTTCAGTCATTTTTCGGTTATTTTCAACTCTTGGTAACCCCATGTGGGGGTTTCTTGGCAAAGATACTAGAGTGGTTTGCCATTTCCTTCTCTAGCTCATTTTACAGCTGAGGAAACTGAGGCAAACAGGGTTAAGCACCTTGTCCAGGGTCACACAACTAGTAACTACCAGAGGTTGGATTTGAACTCAGAAAATTTGAGGTACAGAAGATGATTCAGGGGATAGAGTGCTGGGCTTGGTGTCAGGAAGACTCATCTTCCTGAGTTCAAATCCAGCCTCAGACACTCACTAGCTATGTGATCCTGGGCAGGTAACTTAACCCTGTTTGCCTCAGTTTCCTCATCAGTAAAATGAGCTGGAAAAGGAAATGACGAATCACTCCAGTATCTCTGCGGAGAAAACCTCAGATGGGGTCATGAAGAGTAGGATATGACTGAAATGATTTAACAACGATAATAACAACAACAACAGCATTTTACGTTCATCTCCCTGTTTAGTCTGTTTACACTCCAATTCATTCTCCTACAGACTGGCAAAATAGTTTTCTTAAAACAAAGATTTTTCCATTATTAATATGCTCAAAACCTATCATTGCCCTATTCTAGTTTCTTACCCATTCTTTCCATCCCAAATCTAAATTGTACTGTCTATGTGGCCTTTCAAAAATCAATTAACCTGGGGGGCGGAGCCAAGATGGCAGAGTAAAAGCAGTGACTTTCTTGAGCTCTCCCCCAAACCCCTCCAAGTACCTATAAAAATGGCTGTGAACAAATTCTAAAGCAGCAGAACCCACAAAAAGACAGAGTGAAACAAATTTCCAGCCCAAGACAATCTGGGTGGTTGATTGGAAAGGTATATCATGCCAGGCTGGGAGAGGAACGCAGTACGGCAAGGGCATGCAGGCCGCAGGGAACCTGGAGCAGACCTCAGAGGACTGAACTGAGGGCAGCTGTGGTGGTTTCCAGGCTTCTCAACCCATGAACACCAAAGACAATTTAGAAGAACAAATGGTTTCCAAGAAAGAAGACTGTGATTGCTCAGAAAAGGCCCATCAAGGTATTCCTGAAGGCAGGGAAAATGTATAAATGGTGTGTATGTGGCCAAAGTAAGAACCAGCCCTACGTGATGGCTCCCACTTCTTCCAGCAAATGGACCTGTTCCCCCTCAGGTTCAAAGTTGAAGAAGACCGTTCAGCTCTTCTTTGCTACTGCAAGGCAACCCTGAAGCCCCCATATTGTTATGGCACTCACAAGAGTGAACAAATACAGAATGCCCAAGAGGGTTCTCCACTCTGACCAGCATACCACACCGAAGGTGTTGAGTTTGGGTTGGCAGGATCTTCTCTGACATGGTGACCTCCCTTCGGGGCACCTTGGAGGGCTTCGCTGCCATCCCACCAGGAGATCTTCCCAAGACCCTTCTATTGCTCCACACCTGGGTCTAGACTCAGCCTGTGTCTCCTCCATAGGTGGGAGGCCTTTGGTGTCATTCTGGATTTGATCTCTTGGCCTGTTGGTCAGAGTATAAGGATCCATGGTCTCCTCTACCCACAGAACCCAGGAGTATGGATTCATCCCCCTCTGGCACCAATAAATATATCTAGTAATGTTGTTTAAAAAAATCAATTAACCTAAGGAATTCTGAGGTTTCCCATCTGGAAAATGATGAGGTTAAACTATGTGGCCTCTATAGATGCTCCCAACTCTACAGATGTGATTCTATTATCTTATGTTCTTTAATGTGATGCTTTTAAATCCCTCCACAACCTAGCCCCACTTCACTGCTATAGCCTTATTTCCAATATACTCAGCTCTAGTGAAACTGGAATATTAACTGTTCCTTGAACTTTAAATTTCATCTCCCATTTCTATGAATATCACCAATGTTCGCTACTTACCTGGAATGCACATTCTCCTCATCTCTGCTTTTAAGAGTTCATTCCTTCTTTCAAGGCTCAGCTCAGGTCCCCTCTTACTCCCCAAAGATTTTATGATCACCAACATTGTTAATGCCCCCCTGGTAGATTATAAATTCCTACAGAACAGGAGCTAGTTTTACATGCTCTCTCTCTCTCTCTCTCTCTCTCTCTCTCTCTCTCCCCCCCCCTTCCTCTCCTCCCTTTCCCTCTTCTTCTTCTTCTTCTCCTTCTTCTTCTTCTCTTCCTTCTCCTCCTCCTTCTCTAGCTCCTCCTATTCCTCTTTCTCTTTGTCCTCCTCACTACCTAGCTTAGGACTTCGCCAAAGTCAGATCAATAAGCATTTATTAGCTGCTCACCACATTCCAGGTGCTGTGCTAAGTATTGAGGGTGCAAAGAAAGGCAAAAACAATCCCTGGCCTCAAAGGGATTACAATCTGATTGAGAGAAAACTTGTGAAGGACTGTACATACAGGATATATACATGGTAAATGGGAAGAATTCTCAGAGACAAGGCACTAGCATTTAGGAGGATAAGAAATGGTGTCTTGTAGAAGGGGACATTTGAAATACAAATGGAAAAAAGCCAGAGAAGCTGGGGATAAAGATGGAGGAGGGGTCTCAGAATCTCAAGATAGAGTACTTCATGTTAATAACAGCAAAGAGGCTTTTGCTACTGGATCATTGAGTACATGGTTAGGAGATGGCGAGTATAAGAAGACTGGAAAGGTAGGAATGTATAAAGTTAGGATGAGCTTTAAAAGGAAAGCAGGGGAATTTATATTTGATCCTGATGGTTAAAGAGAGTCAGTTGAGATTTGTGTATGTGTTTGTGTGTGTGTGAATGGTTAGAGTTGTGCCACTTTAATAGTTGAATGTAAGATGAACTGGATTATGTAGAGATTTGAGTCAGTAAGAACAACCAGGTGATTTTAGTCATAGGTCAGGTAGGAAATGATGAAGCCTAGTACCGGGGTGATGTCAAAGTCAGAGAAAATAAACGGTCATATACAAAAGATGTTACAGACATTGAATTGACATGCCTTGGCAAAATAATATATATAGGAAGTTAAAGTTAGAAATTGAATGTAACACCTAGATTGTGAGCCTAGGTATCTGGAGAATGGCAGCGTCCTCAAAATTCTTAAAAAGGTTAGGAAGATGGGGGAGATTTGAGGGAAAAATGAGTTCCAATTTAGACATGTTTAAATGTATATGGGACATTGATTTTCAGATTTCTTAGAAGCAGTTCAGGACACAATATTAAAAGTTAGAAAAAGAGGTTAGTAGGTGGATAAAGAAATCTGAGAATCATCTCTACAGAGATGATAATTGAATCTTGGAAGTTTTTTGTGATCTACAAATGAGACAATTTCATGGGAGAATATGGGCAAAGAGAAGTACTTTGGGGACTCCTATGGTTATCAGTTATGGCTTAGATGAAGATCTAACAAATAAGACAGAGCGAAGAGATCAAATACATAAGGAGAGAACCAGTAGAGAGATGTGTCATCAAAATCTGGAGAAAACAGAGTATCTAGGAAGAGAAAGTGATTGATAGTGTCAAAAATTGACCACAGAGAGATCAAGAAATATGAGGATTAACGTATTTGACAATTGAGGTCATTGGCAACCTTGGAGAGAGATTTGACAATTAAGGGATCCCTGCTAATCTTGAGAGATCAGTTTCAAGCTACTAGTATGCAGTACTTATACAAACCTTGCTCACTTTTAGAATTCTAGCATCCTGCAAGTAGGTCTGTCAGACTAGTCTAACATTCAAAGAGCCACTTTTCCAGTAAGGAGGGGTTGGAAGCAATCTCTCTCTCTCCACTAATAGGTATAAAAAGACTAGAGGAAGAGAAAGGTGTAAGAGTTAGGAAGGAGCCTGAATATGAAGCCCATAACAGGCTAAATAGATCATTTCTTATTTGATCATGGAGACAATAAGATGCCCCTGGCCTTTATTGAATGTGGGGTGGGGGTGACATGCTTTAGAAAAATCACTTTAATGACTGAATGTCGGATGGATTAAAATGGGGGGAGACTTGAAGCAGGCACATCCACTAGTAGGAAATTACATTCCACTTGCTCTTACCAAAACTGTGCAGTCAGTGTTAGGGTTAGTCCAACGACAGTAAGTTGTAAACATCAGAACACAAAATAGTTTGCAGGACCACTGAAGAGGCATTCTGCATTTCACCTCATTCCTCAACTGTCTTCCTCACAGTAGATAACTTCTGGCAAGCTGGACCAGGGGTTGTATTCATCTTTCTGTTAATGGTCAGTTTCTTCAATAGCACTGGTGCAATTTTTGGTGTCTCTTCCCTCACCTGTCACTCAGTTCCAAGCAAAGGACCCAGAGACACTGAATATTTCAAAGTCCTATGATATCCTTCAAGACCGTGCACATTCACCTCAGTATCACTCATTTAAATAAGATCAGGGGGAAAAAGTTAGCATGAAACCCAGGAATGATCTCATTTGAGCAAGATATGGTGTTTAACTGGCATTGCTAGTTGGTGCCTAAATGGTGGCTAAGGTGTGGAATAGGATCAGTTGTCCTTCACCTCATCCCTCCTGAAAAGTTCCAGAGTTACATGATGCCATGAGGCTTAGAGGAAGAGAAGTCATTCACTTTTAAAATATATTAAGGTATCAGCTCTTTTGGCTCAGCGGCCAGAGGGGATCACTGTGTCATCTCAAAAGACAACAGTCATTTAAGCTGTGACTCATCCACATGATCATAATCTGGAAAGGCAGCTTTAAATATGCTTCGTTTAACTCTGTTACACTATGTAATCTGAGTTTTGATTCATTATACATCACCATTCAACCTAACCTGGTATAAATTTCCTTAAATCCTCCTCTTGTCTAAATTAAATCCATCCTACAAGGTTTAGCTGACGTTTTCTCATCTGTAAGTAACACATTTAAACTAGATGATTTGTAAGGTAAAAATGTACAGCAAAGAGCATTGAATTTGGGAATCAAGAAATGTGGTTTAAAATCATATTACAACTGCTCACTTTCAATAGATCCTTGAGAATCTGATCTAACTTTTATCAGCCCCAATTTCCCCATTTCTAAAATGAGGAAGTTAGATTAGATATGACCACTCCAGTGCTTTTAAACTATTAATTTGTAATCCTACAATTCCTAATTCTCTCACATCTTGATTCTATCTAAACAAAACATACAGCTTATTTTATGTGGCATCTAACCTGGAGTACTACATAACCTTCCAATCAGAGGATTCTAATTTATTTCCTAAACTCTTTGTTTGACATTGAAAGTCTTTCCTTGACTTATATGAACCTAATATTTTAGAATCATTTCACATGATTCTCTTTCACTTACTCTAGCTCACAACCAAACCACCTACTGGCTACTTGCTCGTTTGCACAAGAAGAATGTCAGTACCTTGCTCCATTTCTTTACACAGGACACCTCCTATGGCTGGAAAGTTCTTATCTCTGCCTCTTAAAATCCCAAACTTTTCAGGTTCAGATGTCACATCCTTTCCCAGATCTTCTACATTCTTCTATCTGGTAGTGTCCCTCTCCAACTATTTTTACACTAGCCTTGTAATTTATATACAGTTATAAGTATGTGTGATGGTTGATTCTATTAAAATATAAGCTTCTTGAGGCCAGCAATTATTTCTTTATCTTCAGGAGTGGAGAGGAGGATTTGTATCCCCTACTACTGACATAGATTGGGCTAGATATGTGATTTAAATAGTTTATGGGATCTAATTGGACCTGCAAAATCACAGGTCCTACACAATCAATCAATTAAAACATGTATTAAGTGACTACTATATGCCAGGCAATGTGCTACATCCTAGGTATGTAAAAAGAGGCAAAAGAAAGGCTTCTTTCTCTCAAGGAATTTGAAATCTAATGAGAAAAGAAACTTTCAAAAAATATACAAAGCAAGTGATATACAAAATAAATAGAAACTAATTAATAGAGGGAAAGCAATGGAATTAAAATAGGTTTGGGAAGGCTTCCTATAGAAGGCAGGATTTTAGTTGGGATTTAAAGGAAGCAAGAGAGGTCAGTAGTTGAAGCAGCAAAGGATTCCAAGCACAGGGAACAGCAAAAATAATGTGTCCAGACTCACCAGATTGAGTGTCTTGTTTGTGGAACAGCTAAGAAATCAGTGTCACTGGGTCAGATATTATGAGTTGGGGAGAAAGGTATAAGAAGAGTGGAAAGGTAGGAGTAGACTCCGTCATGAAGGGTTTTGAATGCCAAACAAAACATGCTGTATTTGATTTCCAAGGCATTAAGAAGCCACTGGCATTTATCAAATAGAGAGTTATCATGGTTGTACCTGTGCTTTAGGAAAGTCACATTAGTGGCTGAATGGATGGATGGATAGAAGTGGAGAGAGATTTGAGGCAGGCAAACTCACCGATAGGCTATTGCAATTATTCAACCATGAGGTGATGAGGGCCTATAACAGAATGACGGCATTATCAAAAGAGAGAATGGGGTGTATATGAGAGTTATTTCAAAGGTAAGACCCATAAGCTTTGGCAAGAGATTGGATATGCAAGGTGAAAGGTAATGAGGAATCTGAGATGACTCCAAGATTATGAGCTTGAGGGATCAGAATCATAGTGTTGCCCTCTAGAGTAATATGGAAGATATGAGAGGGACAGGTTTAAGGGAATGATAATGAGTTCTATTTTGGACTTATTGAGTTTAAGATGTTTAGATCAAGAAGTTGCAAAGGCAGCTAGATATGAAAGTTTACAGGTTAGCAGAGAGTTTGAGGGGAGATAGGTAAATGTGAAAATTATCATCATAGAGGTAATAATTAAATTTATGGGAGCAGATAAGATCACCAAGGGAAATAGTGTAAAGGGAGAAGAGAAGAGGGCTCAGGACAGAACCCTGGGGATATTTACTGTTACAGGGTTGGATCTGGAAGAGGTTTAGGCAAAAGAGACGGAAAAGGAATGGTTAAATAAGTAAGAAGAAAATGAGAGTGGAGCCCCAAAAATCCAGAGAGAGGGAGTATCAAGGAAGAGATAGTAATAAAACAGTATCAGAGAGGAGCAGCTAGGTGGTGCAGTGGATAGAGCACCAGCCCTGAAGTCAGGAAGACCTGAGTTCCAATCCCGCCTCAGACCAAACACTTGACACTTACTAGATGTGTCACCCTGTGCAATTCACTTAACCCCAATTGCCTAAAAAAAGTATCAGAGGTTTCAGAAATGTCAAAGAAAATGAGGATAGTGTAAGACCTTTAAAATATAGTTCAATTGAATTGAATTGCATTGTATTCTATTTATATAACTGAGCTCCATTTCCATGACTGAACCAAGCCTTTATCAGGCCATGCTTGGTCCTCCCTTCAACCATCTACCCGTGCCATAGTTAAGTCAATATCCCCCACACAGTTGATCACTTAATTACACCTTGTTTGTTTCATAGGTTGTTAGTGCTGTATCCTCAGCATCCTATAGAGAGAAGCTATACTGTTCATTTCCTTTTTATTTTTTCCCAACTTATACAGCACAGTGCTGGGCACAGAGCATGTACTCATTAAACATTTACTGATTGATTTTTATTTTTCAATCATGCCTCAGACAATCAATAAGGAACACTAGCACACCTTCACTCACCTTGGTTTAATACATCAGGAGCTCTTGATTTCTTCAGGAAAAAAAAAGGAAGAAAAAAATTTCAAAAACACAATAGCTCTGAGTAATGTGTACTTTATACCAATAAATATATAAGTAGCTGAATAAATACAAGTCCCTGAGACCATTTTCACCAATATAACTCATCCGGAATTCAATATCTACAGAACCGTTATAATTAAATAAAGAAAGAAGCATGATCTTCATCCATAATGGGTTTTTGTCTTCTCATTTTTTGAGCTCAACAATGAAAAGGGCCCCAACAGTAACAGAATTCATTTCATCGACCTCCCGAGGAATAGATAGCTTTTGCCAATTTATGTAATGTTAATCCTTCTTCTTGCCAAACAGATATTATATTGATAATGATTTTTCAAGGCTTATGATGATAACAAAAACAGGTATAGTGAAAAACAACCCTGCTGTACAGTTTACTCTTTTTACCTCTATTTTTCTCTCTCTTTCTGCAGGAGTCTTTCTTATTCTGAGGTTAATTCACCTAGTAACTGTGACAATAATTTAAGTGAGAACAAGAAACTTCAGATAATAGCAATAATAAGAACAATGAAAATAATAACCAAAAAAGAATAACAATTAGGGACAGGGCTTGAACATGTTATTTGTTGGTTTAGGAAACTCCCAGATGAGAAATCCTCTTTACTAATAAGTCTTATAAAAGTGTCTGGGTTACTAAAGGGTTTAATGACTTGGCTAGGGTCATGTACATGTGCATATATATATACATATATATATATATACATATACACACACTATATATATAAATATAAAAATATATATGCATGCATATGCATTCACATATGTACATGCATGCATAGATGTATGTATATGTACATGCATGTATGCATATACTATATATTCATGCATATATGCATATACTATATATGCATGCATATACTATATATATACATACGCACATACATATGTACACATATACACATGCGTATGTATACAGATACATATGCATGCATATATGCATACACATACATATATGCATACACCCATATGTATATATGTGGATGCATGTATGTATAAGTGCATATAAATATATATGTATACATAGGGTATATATGTATATGTATGTGTATGTATGTATGTATGTATGTATGTGTGTATGTATGTATTCCAGAGATTGCACTCTGATCATACATTGACCAGCATCTATCAATCCACTTTTAGAAATGGTATAAATGAAAGTCATAGTTTAAAAGTGTAAATAAAGATGAAAGAGTGGTATACCCATTATTTTTCTTAATACCTAGCAATAATTAAATAGCATTAGAGAGGGTGATTGTCTTCTATGTCTTTCAATTTGCTTAAGAAAATCCTCTTAAATGGCTGTTAATTCCCCCCAGCTGTGTATTTCATCAGGATAAGGACTTCTACCATTAATAGTATTGTCCTTCTGAATTTCTTTTTTGAGTCAGATTCTGACATTTGAGCTCTTTATGACCTTTCCCAACTATGTGCCTCTTTTTAATGTTTACTCTGTCACATATTAAGGGGAACATTTAGGGAATTTCTGGAGGGTTTATTTATTCAGCCATTCATTCATTTAGTGGAACATGTTCCACTCATTTTTGTTTGATTCCAGAAATAAAGGTCAACAGGCAATTGTTCCTCAGTGGTCCAATAGTGTGCGTGTGTGTGTGTGTGTGTGTGTGTGTGTGTGTGTGTGTGTGTGTGTGAGAGAGAGAGAGAGAGAGAGAGATACAGACAGACAGACAGACACAGAGACAGAGAGAGAGAGAGAAGATATATAGAGAAAAAGAGACAAAGAGACAGTGAAAGAAGTAAAGGAGTGTCTGTGTTAGAAAGTAAGAGTGTTAGAGAGACAGAATAACTTTTTCTGGATGGCTACTGATGAGGTAGATTGAAATATTTTGGAAAATTGTACAGTCACAAATAAAAGTATTTCATTCTTTGATCAGTACATTCTTTTCTTCTTTTTTTTCCCCTCCTTTGTGCATGCATACATTCATTCTGTAATTCAATAATATTCATTAAGTGACTACTGTGTATAAGTCATTGAGTTTGGTGCTTGGGGAGATAAAATCATGGCTTCAACTTTGACTTCAAAGAATTTCATTTCAATGAAACTATAATGTAAAACAAAATGTAAAATGGTGCACAAGAGAAGAATTAATGAAGTGTTACCAGAAGTAAAAAGTAGGAGAGGTCACAGATATTTGGAGGAATTAGCAAAGGCTTCATAGCAGAGATGGAATTTTAACTGAACCTTCAAGGACTTGTCACTATCAGCAAACAAAAAGTGAGTTCAGGGGGAGGGAGACAGGGACTCAGGGAGAGGAAACTCTAGGGGTAGGGAGAAAGGAATGGCAGAGTTCTCTGATGAGTATAAGTGCTTACTAATTGTTTGTTATAATTAAAATGGAATTTTGTTGTTGAACTGAGCAAAGAGCCAAAGTTGGGACAGTTCCACAACACTTGTTTCAGCAAAGTGAATGATAATGTTTGACTGGAACAAAAGGGATGTGAAGGGGAGTAATGCAGGGAGAAAACTACAACAACACCTCTTTCTCCATATTTTTTCTAGGTTCCTGGTTGTCGCCGCCTTCTTCTTCTTCTTCTTCTTCTTCTTCTTCTTCTTCTTCTTCTTCT
>NW_020954844.1:4951708-4982094 GCF_900497805.2 Vombatus ursinus
TTCTTCTTCTTCTTCTTCTTCTTCTTCTTCTTCTTCTTCTTCTTCTTTCCCTTAATGCTGTAGCCACCAAAGTAAGTCTCCAAAAATAAAACAAAACAAAACAAAACAAAAAAAAAAAAAAACAGTGGCAACAACAAACATGCTTAAATCTTGCTGCTTTCCACTTTAGCATTAATCCTTTTCAATCTCTATGGAAGTATGAATTTGAAAAGGGGGATAGGAAGGGCAGTTGTCCGGACCACCACTACTGTGCCACCATGGTATTGTTTCATGCGGCTAGGGGCAGTGGGGCAGAAGTACTGTCCTTTTTCTTGATGTTTATGCCCTCCTCTCAGGTGAGAGATGTGTAGAAAAGACTCTCTTGTTTATAAACAAAAACACTGCTAATTTCCAGTTTGGATCTCAGAGTAATTTCCTCTCTTCTCAAGCTGGGAAGAAATATTCCTCCTTGGGTCATTAGCAACTTAGCCACCCCATGAAGCCAACAGTTATCCAAGCCTTGCCAGAAAGACAAGAAACTCTTCTATGACATACCCAAGCAAATGAATGTACATTCTTTATTTGCAAACTTATCAGAGGAAGGAGATGAAGATAGCAACCTCCTACCATAACCACTCTACTTTGTTAGGAGTCATTGTTAGGAAATGTTATTGTGTAAGCCTAAATCTACATCTGTAGGTTCCAGTTTTGCTCTCAGATGTCAAATAGAACAAGTTTCTTACTTCTTACATGAAATTTTCTTTCAAAATACTTGAACTAATATCATGTCCACCTTGAATTTTGTTTTTAAAAATGAACCTTTCTTTTTCATTCAAGCAATCCTTTCAGAGCATGGTTTTCTGTCCTCTTCCCATAATGAATACCATCTTTTGGAAATGTTTTAGCTTGACAATATTGATACTAAAATGAGAGACTCCCAGTACTAAATAAAACACATGCATGTACATTTTTAATAGTACAATAACTTCCTTTGAGATTTAAATCAGGTACTATCTCCTCGGGGAAGACTTTCTTTATTGGTCTAGTGTTTTATGCTCTCTCTCTCTCTCTCTCCATACTTAAATTATATCAGAATTGATATAACCACTTGGGTGTCCTAAGGAGTGAGTTCAGACCCTTGTAGCATCACTGAGTTACCATGATTAACATTGCTTTGCCAACTGAATGGAAGCCCTCTATTCAAGATAATATTCTTCTGCACAATTCTCAAACTCCTTCCCCTCTAAAATAAGCTGTCCCTTGGAAGCCAACAATAGGAACACAAGCACAGCCTTTCAAGCTAAAAGCAGCTGTTCAGTCCCAGAACCTGAAAATTCAGGTTTGATGATTTCTTTCCTAAAAGGAACAGCAAATGTATGTCTAGGTTATGTTTCCATTTTAAGAACTTTTAGTTTGGTTCACGTAGGATAAACTAGCATCCCTGCCCTGCTTTTGTGTCTCTGTGTGTATCTCAGCTCCCAGGATAGCTTTACTTAGTGGTAAGGCTATCTCATTTCTAAAAAAAAGAGATATCTTCACTCTTTTCCCCCCTTTCCCTGTATTGGAATATCTACAGAATACAACAAACTGTGTGGTGTTTTGTTGGTCTACACAATGTAATACATTTTAAAAGCATATTAGAAGAATAAATATTTATGAAAAGAGTAACATTTCCAAAGACCTATCCCCTTCAACAATAACAACAACAAAATACAAAAACATAATTGGAATGGGAAATGATGAGATTGACTAACATCAGGTATTTTTTTTTCTTTTTCCTGAAAGGTAGTGGGGAGAAATAACAAAGTGTTCATTACCTTTCTATTCATTTCACACTGGATCATAATTGTACAGGGTTGTCACATCTCTTCGGTACAGGTTTGCAGAAATTATCCTCGGAGGATTATCTCCTCTATATTTTAAAATGGCATTTCCTGAACCTCCTGTAATATCATCTTTGAATCCTCCTTCTTGCAGTGCTTTCCTCCTCAAAATCTGCTTCAAAGTAAAGGTCAAGGCAGATTCCAGAATGTCACTCTGGATAGACTGTCAATCCAATAGCTCAGTCACCTCCCTTTTTTGCAGACCTGTCCAAAGGCAAGTAAAGTCTACTGAACCTGACCTAGACTGGAATCTTGGATGCTTAAGTCAGATATTGTATTTCAGTGAGTCATCCAAGTATCACTCAACAGTTAACAAAAATAAGTTTACTTCACCATAGCGTAGAAAGGATTTCCCGAAAGGATACAAAACTAAACTTGGGTAGACATCCTACCTCCATATTCCTGTTGTTATCACTACTGTTTTGGACTCCATATGGGAAAGAAATGTTGCTGTTGTTAGGTCTTCATTCTCAAAGAGGACCATGACATCAGGAAGGTGATGCCATGACTTTCAAGTGAATTGGATTTAAGTGAGGGAGGGCTGTACAAAGTTTGAGCCTCCCTTTCTCCTCCAGAGTCATCTGGGTCCAGTGGTCAGATATAGATCAGGACAAGTGGAGATGGCTCTCCCATATAGAATTATATTTAATCAGAAGAGTCGGATGTGTTGATGTGTTGTCTTGGAACACACACCAAGTCTGAGGCACCATCAGCTCACTGGCTCAATCAGGTCTAGGGGACAGTTCTTAGGCATAAAACAAAATAACATCCCCCACAAAAAAAGCAAAAGCAAAAGCAGAAACAAAACCAAAACTATACCAAGTTATATGTAAGGGTGTATGTGTATGAAAGAGTGGAAGCAAGTCATATCAAAGTAAATTACATTTATACATTTATATATCTATTTAAATGTCACATGCCCCTGAAAGGATGTATGCTCCTGTAGGAAGGGACACTTTCATGGTGTCATTGTATTCCAATGCTTGGCACAAAGCCTGGTATCTGATAGGTATTTATAAGTACATGATTATATAACAATAACAACAACAGCAATTACTACTACTACTGCTGCTGCTGCTACTACTACTACTACTAGTACAATTGCTACTATTGCTACTACTACTACTACCACCACCACCACCAACACCATTTATATAGTACTTACTATGTGCCAGGCAGTATGCTAAGGGCTTTACAATTATTATCTCACTCAATAGCCACAGCAAACCTGGGATGTAGGGGCCGTTACAGTTATCTCTTCCACATACAGTTTTCCTTTCCTCATCATGGTTTCAATATATCATGGGTTGGCATTCGAAATTACATGGGAATTTTGGGAGAGTTTTGCAGAAACTGCAGATGACACATGAAGGCCAGTAGATGACACAGAAAAGGTTTACAAACTCAAAAATGTATAAATATTTATGCACAGTATTATATAATATCAACATATTTTCTTTTAATACCACAAATACACAGAATTTCTTTTTAGAAGTTAAAATATGACTAAATTCTTAACCCAAATTTTATATTAAGTTACTGTAGACATTTAGGCAGATTTTACAAGTCATAGGGGTGCCAGGCTGCTAACTCCTATGATGTGGAAGGGATAGAGATGAGGAAATTGAGCCAAACAAAGATTAAGTGACTTGCCTAGGGTCATATAGCTAGTTAGTGTCTGAGTCTGAATTTGAACTTGGAGCTTTGTGACCCTAAGCCCAGCACTTTATCCACTGTGTCATCTAGTTACCCCAATTGACTTGAATTTGCACACATTGTATTCAGCTTACCTTTCCAAAATATGGATGAGATATATGCATTGTCTATCTGAATGGGATATTTAGTTGGGCTTAAATAAGATAATGTATTCAAAGTGCTTCACAAATTTTAAAGCACTATGCAAAATCAGATAAAAATATTATGCCACATTATTCTAGAATTCCTCTCTAAATTATCTGAGAAATGAACACGAATTCCTATTTGAACATTTTTTTGAATGGAGCATTCACCATCTGTCAGGGTAGTCCATTCCAAGGATGAATAGCTCTAAGTGTTGGAAAAATGTTCCTTAGAGAGCCAAAATCAGCCTCCCAGGAAGCCCAATGAAATGGTGGTGGTAGCACTGTTTGCTGGAGAATGTCTAAGCTCCAAGCCAGATGGCAGTTCTTTAAATGACTGTTGATGACTATCCTTGTCATCCCTGGTTGCAAGATCTTTGACTGCAGGTGCTATTTGTATTTTTTTTTCTTTGCATCACCAGCTCCTAGTACATTGCTTGGCACATAGTAGGTATGTCATAAACTCTTGCTAAATGGGATTAAATACCGTTCACTGATTAATTCAGTCAGTCAACAAACATGTATGAGTCACGTATTATATATCAGACATTGTACTAAATACCAAGATAAAAAAGAAGGCAAAAACAGGAACCCTGCTCTCAAGGAGCTCAAAGTCTAATGAAGCAGGAAATATGCAAATAACTATGTACATATGATAGATAATTAGATAGATAGATATAGATATATACAGTAAATAGAAAGTAGGCTCAAGGGAAGACAGTCTGGGAGGGGGTGGAGCAAGGTTTCCTAAGTGGTTACTGGGATTTTAGTTGTCCTTTGAAAGAACTGAATATGACATGTTCCATTGATTTAGACTTGGAAGAGACTTTAGAAAACACGTAGTCCAACTCCCTCCTTTTATGTATGAGGAAACTGAGGAACAGAGAATGAAAAGTTACTTGCCCAAGTCCACACAGGTAGCTAAATGGTCTAGCCAGGATTTTAAACTGTGTCCTCTGACTCCAAATCCTGAGCTCCCTTCTACTGTTGCCTACTATTCTCATCTCCATTTGGGTCACTTCTCTTTGTGTCTTCTCATTTGCTAATCTCTCTTTCATATCAAACCACACACAGAACAAAATAAATCAGTTGGCTGAAAATCAGGCCCTTCTCAAATATCCCCCTTTTGGAAACTTCTTTGAAAATATTTTGGGGGAGGGGAAGGGAATGGAATAATATGCTCTGGGAACAGCCCCTTTGTCTCTTCCTCCCTTCAAGCTCCTTTCCAGTTAACTTCTTTTGTTCATTTTGTTTTCTAGCTGCCAGGCTCTGGATCTTAAATAAAAGATAGCTTTGGTGACCTCAATAGGTTTGTGTTGTAGCGGATCACGTCCAATAAATAATGTATAGGCTGAGTATCCATTATTAATTTCTTCAATCAGCAACAAACAACTGGAGCTGGGCCTCTGTGCTCCTTCCACATGTTCCACTCCAGGCTGTTAGTTCAGTCCACAAGGTGCTTTTCAGCACTCCATTGGCTTGTTTATATATCCGTTTGGTCCAGCTGTGATTGGAGGCCTCATCACAAAATGTTTTGCATCAAGTTCTAATTGAAGGTTGAGCATGCTATTTATTTTCTACCAACTGCTGTTTTTTAGGAGGCATTGTGCCTCGGCTTGCTGGACAGCTATCAGAAAAATCGTACATCCTCCCATAAGAGGGCCTGGACTGCCAAGTACTGAATTAGAAACAAATCACAACACAGGAAAATACCACTATTCAATCAGCACTTGGCCCTAGCCTGCCATATCTTTAGAATATTTTTGAGAAGGATAACTCTCCCAGGGAGGCTGTGAGTTTTATTTTAAAGGAAGACGTGTCCTTAGATGACCTGCAAAACAAAGGGGATAAACAAAAAGCAAACAAGCACCCATAGTCCTCTCTAATTTCCTCTCATCACAAGGTCTCCCACTGCATGTGGGGCCTTCTCCAGTCTTCCTGATCAGTATCTTGCCACTGGACAGAGATGGCACTGGATGAGAGAGTGAGGCTGGTAATCTTGCACAGTCCTGCCTCATTTAAATGACTTGCAAGTCAAGACATCACCTTCCTGATGCCATTGGTCCTCTTCAAGAATGAAGGACAAACAACAACAGTGGTGAATGCCGTTTGGATTGATAAAATTGAATCTATGACATGACAGGATTTCTTTCTGGACACAGGAAAAATCTCTGTTGAATTTCCAAAGGATACAAGCTACTTGTGTCTTAACAATTGATTAGTCATGAGATCTAGGAAGCTTTGGGACCAGGAGAGATGAAGCAGGTGGTTATGAACTAGGTCTGAGTCTTGACTTCAATGGCATGTAGCTAGAGCAATTCCTTTCCAGGAGTTCATGGCCTTTCTGTAACGTATCTTCATCGAGCTGAAGAAAACATAAAATCCTTGGATTTTAGCAGCAGCAAAAAGCTGATGTAGTTGAAGGAGATCTTGCTCTGAAATCTGTAGGCCTGCATTCAAGTCTCATCTCTGTAAGTTATAAACCACATGATCTTAAGTTGCCTAACTTTGCTGAGCTTGCTTTGCCTAGATCATAAAATAAGGAGAGAGAACTATAGTGTATAATGGCCAGAGAATTTAGAATCAAACAGCCCTGGGTTTAAGTGCCACTCTGACACATACTGGCTGCATGATGGAGGAGTTGGGCAAGTCACTCAACCTTGGGTCATGTGTCTAGAGCCATATGAACATATGAACATGAGACCATAGAGTAATAAAGTTTCTTAACCTGGCTTCTATGAATTCATTTTATTTTTAAAATTATTTTG
Source organism: Vombatus ursinus (assembly GCF_900497805.2). NCBI lineage: Eukaryota > Metazoa > Chordata > Mammalia > Diprotodontia > Vombatidae > Vombatus > Vombatus ursinus. Next base: position 4,958,177 of record NW_020954844.1, read on the forward strand.
ATGGCCTTATTTCAATATAATTCATTTCCTTTATAAACAGGTATTTTATTTTATGTATTTAAAATACTATTCTGAGAATACGTTCATAGACTTGACCAGCTTTCCAAGCCATCAAAAAAAAAAAAGAACATCCGAGTACAATTCCATGAAAAAAAAAATAGTCCCAGAGACTTTCCCAATATCTCACAGGAAGTGTCAGGTAGAATTTGAACCCAGATCCTCTTACTCCAAAGTTAGTGCTGCATTTCCATTATATTATTCTGACTTTTCTAAGTTTAATAGGCAAATGACTAAGACTTCATTTTGCTGTACTGATGTAGATCTTCATTAGTTAAGGGCTTGTCTTGTATAGAATTACCCAATTCTAATTAAACACACAGAAAAAAAAAACAGTATCAAGGTATTAAATTTGATGACCATTAATGTCCCTTCTACATTTGAAGCTATATAACTATGCTCGTGATCATTAAGGACCAAGTCAGAATAGTAGCACGAAATAGTAGATCACTACATATGGAGACAGAAGATCTGGTTCAAGGCCTAAGGATACCACTTGGGTAAGCCATATGACTCCTCAATTCTCAGTTTCCCCATCTTCATAATGGAAATAAGAGCAATTGTTCTCCCTGACTTGCAGGGTTATTGTGATACCGCTACAAGAAAACAATGAAAAATAATAAAACTTTAGAATGTGAGGTCTTTGAAAGTAAGGATTGTCTTTCCCTTTGGTTGTATTTCTGCTGCCATCACTTAGCAAACTCAGCTCTTAGGGTTGTTCCCTTCCTCGGTATCTTCCTTATTTTACAGATGAAGAAACTGAAGATTGGAAAAGCTGTATGTTGCTCAGTCATCCAGTTTGATGGGATTTTCACTCATGTCTTCCTGACTCTGCATTTAGAACTTTATCCACTAATTCATGAGTGAGCTATTCTCAGGCCAATTCTTTTAACAGAGAAGGAAAATGATGCTCAGAGATATGGGGTGACTTACCCAAATTACAAAGTCAGTAAGTCAGTCAACAGGCATTTATTACATGCTTACTATGTCTCAGGGACTGGACTAAGTGCTGAGGATAGAAAAAAAGGCAAAATATAGCCCCTGACCCCAAGGAGCTTACATTCTAACAAGGGAGACTGCATCTAAATTACTAAGATCTGCATCAATCCAGAATGAATGAATGTACCACAATCTGAATGGAGAAGCCACAACTTCCCCTTGACAAAGTACTCGATAAAGCTTAGCCTTAGAATCCAGGGCTTCCACTGTATCTCTGGGCTCACAGCTCTTTCTAAGCTGTTATGCTGTCTTGCTGAGTTGTGGTAGAGGTCTGTGCAACTATTAACCGCAGGCTCCCCTGATGCTAAAATGTACTCATGGGGGAAGGTCAGTAGCACACCCTAAAAAATGTCGGCAAAGTAATTGCCAGCTCTCATTGATAATAAACTCTTCACACCTCTCTGAATAGGCAAGGCTTATGATAAGATTGCTTCCTAATCTCATTCTTCCCTTTTCCAATGCTACTTTCCTTGATGCTTAGGATATACTATGCTTAAAATGGATTCTCTCCCTATTGCTACTTATTTAATCCATCAGTCCATCAATGAAATACTACTATTCAATCAACATTCTGCCCCAGTCTGCCTTATCTTTAGAGAATAAGTTTTGGGGATAACTCTCCTGTGAAGGCCTGCATTCATTTGAAATAAAGACATGCCTTCTAAGATATATACTATATACTTGGCATTGTGCTGGGTTCTGGGTGTATAAATGGAAAGAACAACGGGATCTCTACTTTAAAGATCTTACATCTTATTATGGTTGGTGTTTTGGTAGTTTTAGATGCCCCCTCCTCCATGAAACTTTCTCTGAGACCATCTAGGAAGAAATGACTCTTCCCTCCTCGAATCTGCCAGGCAATTCTATATGTCCTTAACAATGTTATAACTTGAATTATAGTTATTTGTGAACATGTTTCATGCCCCCATTACTTACAGAACAAATCATAAAGATTTTTGAAGGAAGGAGATAGACTTGTTTTTGTTTTTGTTTTTTTCCCAACTCCAAAAACAAACACATAACAGCTATTTCACAATGATTCTTGAGATGAATAAAATTTATTTCTTTTCATAAGTATTCTCCTTTGGCATATACTTTTTAGTTAACTTGTTGTAAGCCATAGTCCCCTGAGGGGGAGAGAACAGAGCAAACTACAAGTGTGCCATATGGGCTTCATATGGGCCCTGAGTATTAGTATATATGTATCATGTTTTTTTTTAAAATGTATGTAGATCCATAAATAAGCATTTACAAAAAAAAACATTTGCCAAGTGCTTAACATGTGTGAAACAATGTGCTAAGGGATAAGGATAACAAAGAAAGATGAAGAAACTGCTCTCCAGGAGCTAATATTCTAATAGAGGAGACAACGGGCCAACAGCTATGTATGTATAAGATATATACAGCCTGAATAGGGGTTGGAAGATAATCTTAGAATGAAGGAACTAGCAGATAAGCCTGGAAAGGCTTCTTGAACAAAAGTAGGATATAAGCTAAGTCTTGAAGGTAGCCAAAGAATCCCAGAAGTAGAGGTGATGAGAGTATTCCAAGTTTTATGATAATGATCATTACATTTATGGACAACATCCCTTGATGAAAATAAAAGAAAGGAACAGGCAGGCTTCTGTAAAGAATATTTTCCAGAAGACCACCACTATGTAATCACATGGTTGACAGAAAGGGACCAAGAATATAATATCCCACTTTGATTATTTCTTGTTAACATGTACATGTGTGTCAACATATGACATCTCCTCTTTACATAAAGTTCCTTCACAAAGCAGCTTCCTAAATGCAATTTCAAATCACTCACCAGAGCTCATGTGACAGGTGATACAGAATAAAAATCAATTGTAAGAAGAATGCCTCCTGTTCAGAGTGTCATATACAAGCAAGAGGATAAACCGTTAGTTCATGTTTCATGAATAGACACAACAGATGAACGATGACCTAAGCACAGAATTAAATAGAGAGAATAAGCCAGCTGGGTTGCCTTTGGAAAACTGTTCAATGGTTTCAATGATCTCCATGCTTCTCACTGAAACAAAGGCTCATCTTGTTAACATCAGTATTCTTTGGGTGATGCTATATATGAATTAAGAAATATCACTATTTCTGAAGAATCATAATTGTGGTTCACCCAAAGAGCAATAGAGAAAAGCATGATAGGAGCAAATAGATTTCAGTTTATTAGCAATAATAAGTGCAATACAAGATATAGAGTAATGGATTTCACAGAAGAGATGTATGACTGGAAAAGGAGATGAGACAATCATGTTGCCATTGATTGAGGTAACAAATGGACATTTAATATATTCTAGTGATACTCAAGTAATGTTAAGAAACCAGAAAAAGAATTCTAACTCATGGACATGAGTTGCAAAGGATTTGAAGTTGGGAAGACCTCATGATTTCTCCCACTGAAGGACATATCCATAAGGATAAATGTGATCATAAATCCATTGAAGTATTCAGATCCTATTGCAGTCACTAAAATATAATCAAGCAAGCTTTGTGTAGCACCTACTAAGTGACTGTCTCTGTTACAGACATTGGAGCTACAAATACAAAAGTGAAAAGTCCTTGTGCTCATAGATATTATATATAACGAGAGAGACAATATGCCTTTATCGGCATGTGCAAAACACATATGTAAGTGTGCATAAAATACATATCAAGCAAAGATAAGATTACTTTAGATAAAAATGACTAGCAAATGAGGAGAGACAAAGGAAGGACTCATGCAGAAAGATGTGCTTGAGAAGGGTGTTCAAATTGATTTAAAAAAAACATTACTGACTTCATAGTAGCTTTTTGTGATTAGGTATTTCCTCTATCAATTGATACTAGAATAACTATCTTCATTGAGAATAAGTCACTGTCTCTTCATAGCCCCCTTGTACCTCTCCATTGCCCTTTGGGTGACCCACAGCCTTAATTTTCTGGAGAATGTGCATTTCTATGACTTACTGCTATACTATATCAGTGGAAGAATATTAAGGTTAAAACTATGGGTCTTTGTGTCAGAGAGATATTTGGGGCCCATAAAAGCATTGCAGGTTTTCCCTAATTCAATCCAATTCCTTTTCATTCTCCTATTCCACTATAGGCCCAATTCATCGCTCACCTATAGAGCCTAGGTTGTATCTGTGGATCTATATGTGTGTATGCATGCATATATGCATGTATGTATGTGTATATATATACCCACAGATATATAAACACATGTACATACATACACATGTTTATAAGTGTGTATGTATGTATTGATAGACTTGCTCCACGAGCTGTATCTCCAACATTAGTAGACTTGCTCTCCAGTGATGCATTGTGTTGACCATGACATTCTATGAAAAAACTTCAGTAATATCTGTGAAATTGTGTGATGTTAAGGAGGTCTTCAGACTCAAAGATATTGGACTATTGTAAGAAAAGAATAATGCATTAGAATCAGGAAATCTGGATTCTGGTGCTGTCTCCAGTACTAAGCAGCTATGGGGCCATGGGCAAAGCACCTATCCTTCATCTTTGTGTCTGTAAAATAAAGGATTTGAACTGAACAGTATAGAGATTATTAAAGGCCCTTCCAATTCTTATTTTCTGTGTGTCTGTAATTCTCCGAGCCAATGTCCTGTCACTCAATAGTATCCTTTCCAATGTTACAGGTCACAATGGTGATGTAACTCACTAAAATCTAGACTTCTCCCTCAAAAACTCCCTGATAGGAAACAGAATAATGACACTGACTTGACAGTTTGAGACATTACCATGTCCCCTTATAACATTTTATTTTATTTTATACCCAAAAATATCTTAGTCCTCTTGCGTATAGTTGGTATTTTTTTTCTCTTTTCATAAAGTGAAGAAATTTTAGAAGAAAGCCGATGTCAAAGGTTTATCCTTCTCACAAAACTTCATTGGAAGTTATGTAAAAGAGAGCACTGGTACTTATGTTTTCTTTGTGAGAGTTTCTCTCATACTCAAAAGCTATCAGTGGCTTCCTATTACCACAAAGCCCTTCAGGAACAAGTCCCAAACTACCTTTTTAGACAGAATGCACATCACTTCCCTCTATACAAACTATGTTAAAACAAAACTGTCTTTCTAAAAAAAAAATACGTGCCCTGGACTCAGAGGACTTGAGTTCAAAAGTCACTTTTAGTGGGTTACATTGGGTAAATCACATAAACTCACTGGGTCACAGTTTCTTCATCGACAAAAAGAGAGCATTAGAATCTTACTTTTAGGTCCCTTCAAAATTTATATCTACTATCCTATGATCTCCCACCTCCACTCCTTTGATATCTCTCCCAGAAATCCTGGCCTCTTCAACTTCATCTCTCAGAATTCCTTCTTCCTTTCAAGTATCAGCTCAAAAACCACTGCCTAAATGAGGAATATCCCCAACTACAAGTTCTCCCCAAACCTCCACCCCAATTTGGTTACTTCAGACCTATTTGTGCCTATACTTTACATAGACTTTTCTATGCAATAGCCCTGCACTAGACTGTCAGATCCTTGAGGATAGAGAGTGAATTCACATTTGTCTCTGTGTCCTCAGTCCCCAAAAGTCACCTAGTACATAGTAGGTTCTTAATAAATATGTTTTTGATTGATTGGTGGGATGATTGGAGCCAAGGAAGAGATTAGAACTGCAGATATGATAGGCAGGAATAGAAAATAGCTTGGAGATGAAAGTAAATGGAAAATGATATTGTGCAGGCTTGAATTCTAAGATCTTGAAGATATTTCTTTGCTTCAGCTATTTGATAGCCAATTAAGATATTCAAAAGCAAGGGAGATCATCACCAAATGTTAGGTAGTTCAAATGTCAGAACAAGTGAATATATTCATCAAGCCCAATTTATGTCGAAAGTATAGTGATAAGTTTGTGAGAATGAATAAAATATAACACCTTCCCTCAAGACCCCTATACATGAAATCGGTAATCATCTAGACAGGTTTTGGCCAAATTTAAATGTCCAATTATAGGGCATAAAATCAAGTGATCAATCAAAAGGCATTTATTAGGTGCTTTCCAGTACCAGGTACTCCTCTAAATACTGGGAATACAAAGAATAAGCACATATGTTTGTGTGTGTGTGTGTGTGTGTGTATGCATATACATAAGCATATTATATACATATGTGTACTATATACAGTTATGTATATGTGTATGAGTATATGTGAGAATTAATATTTATGCCTAATTCATATACATACACATAAACATTCACACACACACACACATACACACACACACACCTAAGGTAATAAATAGCCTATAAAGTTTCTGGATTAAGATACAGACACCTGATAACAGTAGCAGAATATAATCTTTTAAAAAAGGATAAGCTAAAATAGATTTCAGTGGGTGAATTCATTTGTCCTTATTTTCTGGGAGCTTAGAAATAAAGAAAGAATGACATAGTAACATTCAATACTCAGAAGACGGAATAGGAAAGCCTCAGATGGTACAATAGTTAAATTAAGCCGTCTGTTCTCTCAATTCTTCATAGTACTTAGTCATTGAATGGGTGTTGTCTCAGACAAACTGAGGCCTAGGAAAGATCTTAATTATGAAAAGCCAAGGCCATCTACTGCACCCCCAGTCATTGCTAGTGATCTTGACTTTTGTCTTGCCACTGGATTTCAATGACTGGAGGAAAGAATAAGGCTGATGACTTTGTACAGCTCTGCCCCACTAAATCCATTTCATGTACAAGTCAAAACATTATCCTCGTGATGTAATTGGACCTCTTCTGGAACAAAAGATGAACAACAACAAGCAAGAGCACTAGAATAAGAGTCAAGATAGACCCAGGTTCAAATCCTTCCTGAAGACACTAGTTGTTTGACCAAATATAAACTCTTGGCTTCAATTTAATCACCTGTAAAATGGAAATAAATTCACATTTTTATGAGAATTACATGAGATCCTACATACAAAGTGCTTTGCAAATCTTAAAGAGCTATATCAATTCTGGCCATAATTATCACCACCACCACCACCGCCGCCATCATCATCATCATCACCATCATCATTACTTACAGAAGGCATGTAAAAGGGCTGCTGTGAGAAATTCACACACTTTGTGGCTGAAATGACACCTGTCTTTGGAGTGAGATTTGTTTATTAGTTATTTTTTCTATGAGCGCTGTTTGTTTTCATTGACCTCTATGTCAATTTGTCCATTGTATAAATCTTATAAGCAGGATGCTCAAAGGGAAAATGATGCCAACACATGAAGTTACATCATATAGGAAGTTCCCTAATATTGTGGATGTGAAAAAGATCTAGAGAAGCAAGAAGGCTGCAAAAGAGTGTTATATACTTACATATCAGCATCTGATCTATGACTTACGCATAGGACAATTAATTCTTCATTATTTCTCTTTTGTTATGACTCACTGATTTTTTTTCCACTCAGAATTCGTAGCTCTGTTACTCACTACCTCTGTAAAAATGAGACCCTTAAACTTCCATATCTCAAAAAAATGAGGGATTGAATTAAATTATTTTCACGATATCTTCTAGTTTTATGTCCTGAGGTATTATACTCTTTCCCTTCGATTAGTATACACTGCCATCATATTTTGCTGGTGTGTTGGTCACAGCCAAATGCTCTGAACATGCAGTGTTATGATGGTATTGCTTCTCTAAGATGAAGATAATTTAGCTTTCACTTTTAAACAATAATGGAATTCTTTATTAATACAACTGATCTTTCACAATGCTGTTAAATGGCATCTCTTCCTTCCCTTCCTCTCCCCTCTTTGTTGATGTACTTTCTCCCAACCACTGCCTTAGAGAATATCTAGTTTTATTTGAAGTTTAGCTCATTTACAGCTACTAGAAGAAGCTGATTTTAATCACACAAAGAACAACTACCTTCCCAACAGAAATTCCCTCTTTACTTCTTATTCTCCTCCCCTTGCCATATCATATCAACTTTTTAAAGACAGAAGCTGTCAAACTTTTGTATTTCCGGTGTTAACACAGTACCTAGAGCACACAAGGCCCTTATCAAATATTTGTTAAATTGAAATACACTGAATATCTATGGAGCTAGAAGTCATATGACTGGTCAGATAGTAGAGTACTCATGTTCTGCAATCCTTCTCAACATGTAAATCCCCAAAGAAAGGACATTTTCCAGATATGAGAAATTTACAAATGTCATTATAAGATAATAGATATAAGCCCATCACAAGGGGACCAGAATACTTACAGGATTTTCAATGGACTCACAGTCATAGGGATTCATTCCCCTACCATTACAATAAGGCAGCTAGATGGTGCAATGGATAGAGCAGTAGACCAGGGGTCAGGAAGACCTGAGTTCAAATTCAACCTAAGACATTCACTAACTTTGTGACCCTAGGCAAATAATTTGCCTCAGTCTCCTAAACTGTAAAAATGGGGATAACAACACCTACCTCCTAGGGTTATTGTAAGGATCAAATACAATAATATTTGTAAAGCACTTAGAACAGTGCCTGACACACAGTAGGAACTATATAAATGCTAGTTATTATTATTATTATTTTATGTCTGAAGAGTCCGTTCTCTTCAGAGATGATGAATTTGATAAATCAAAAAGAAAGTAGAAGAGAAGATAAAATAGAGGAATTAGGTCAGTCTATTCTGGATGATAGTATCTAGAGCTACAGGCTAATTAATGTAGAACAAATCATGGGTCTTTATAGAAAGAGGACTAAAAAAAATATTAGTCCTCTTCTCTCCTCCTGAAGTTTAGTTACTTAGGGAAGGGACCTAGGATAAATAACCTTCAGAATTTCCGACACCAGGATATTGGGACCAAATATGGACCCACTGTAGAGGTCACAGCAACAATGGAAGCAAGGGCTAAAGAATGAGCGATGTGGGAAATATGAAGAAAAATGGTAAAACATGAATAATATTTTTTAAAAAAATATCTTCTCCCTACTTTAAAAGCAGATAAAACAAGAGGGAAAAATGCTAAAAACAGAAAGGATTAGCATAAAAAAAGGATTATCAATATAGCAAAACATTATAATGTTAACCATTATTCAATAGTGAAAGATGGTTGTTGTTCATCCTTCATTCTCAAAGAGGACCGTGACATCAGGAAGGTAACATCAAGAATGGTTCAGAAGAAATTATACATAGATTCAGGTGGAAAATTAAAGTTAATTTAGAAATAAGATTTCTAAACATAAAAATTAAAGAAAAATAAACAACAACAACTCAGTTGGATACATGAAGAAGAATCTCTCCCTAGAAATAGAATCTGTGAGAGAACAATGGATATGAACACAAAGATAGTTAAGGAAAGGAAAATATATCAGAACACAAATTAATAACAAGAGCCAAAATGACTGACCCTGAAGACAAGATTCAAAATACAACTAAGTATTATAGTTCTCTCAGAAGAACAGGACAAATCTGTTTTGTGTTTTTTGTTTTTGTTTTTGTTTTTGGCTAGGCTATGGGGTTAAGTGACTTGCCCAGGGTCACACAGCTAGTAAGTATCAAGTGTCTGAGGCTGGATTTAAACTCAGGTTCTCCTGACTCCAGGGTCAGTGCTCTATCCACTGTGCCACCTAGCTGCCCCTAAGAGGAAAAATATGAATGCCACAATCTGACAATAGTATCAACAAACAAATAAAAATGTCAAGGACATTTTAATAAGACAATAAGTACTTAAGAAAATCCTCAAATATACAGTACGGATAAAAAAAACTTTCCATTTCCAATTGATAAGATTTAACAATATTAATGACAATAAAAAAATACATAGAGCAAGGATAAAAGCTTTTGAATATGGATTAAGTTCATAAAGTAAGATTATTCTAGCATCTAAAAAAACAACAGAGAGAGTGGAATAGTATGCTCTGAATAGCAAAGGAACTAGAGCTGCAACCACAGGGACATGTCCCATAAAAATTGAACATAATCATTAATAAAAATGCATATTCAACAAAAAATAAATCTTTTGAAAACTTTCTGCAAAATAATGGAAACAAAAATAAAAATAAGATGAGCAGAATATATTAACTCCTACAGAGCATGTTTTCTTTAAGAAAACACATTTCAAAAAGCAATTCAGTTCCTGGTTTATTTTTCACTAATACTTAATGTTTACTGATCATAATTTAATATACCTCTGATTTAATCCTCACACTTTATTAGAATTTTCCTTTATACCTCACCCTACAACTTACATTAATGTCTAATATCATATAAAGTGTGGGTATTATTTAAGGAGTTATGCAAAATTCAGAACACTTCACTTTTCTATCACATACTGAAGCAATATATTTATTCCTTCTTGGGAAAGGCACAAAAGTATATACTTGGTTTATCATTTTAGCCTTTAGCTTAGCTAGAGACCTTACCAAAATTTCCCTGATGCCCTTGAATCCTCACTCCTTCATAGTTGATAAAGAAAAAAACAAAACAAAAAAAAGCCTCTGTGAAAAGTGCCAATGAGGATATGACTCTCCTCTAATTATATAACATTTCTCTTCCATTTTTGCTCCTGTTTTTACCTTTTTTTTTGTTTCCCAAAAGTCCTTCAAGCCCTCTCCCTCAATAACCCTATCTGCAAAATATACTCATTCACTCATTAAGCCTTTTCCTTAACAGTACACCCAGTATCAGATACAGATGGCCTCTAACCCATCACTCCCCCCTCACATTCTGTTTTCAAAAAGGCTCTCTGTCCCTTCCCCAGGATGATTTTAAACAAGAAACTTAACAAGGTCTTTTGAACCAAGATTTAAAGAGGTTTCATCATACCCTCACTTTCTGCTGTCTCCAGAAGGGCCATCAATAATGAGGCAGATGAAAGTTATATATCTGTAAGTTAGCAACTAGGACAAAGCTAATGAACATTAAGTTGGAGACCGTATCCTTTATAAATAAAGCCCAAATTGCATCTCAGCAGAATGTATTTTCCATTTTATTGCTGTTTTGACACAAATGAAACCAAGATCTATTCCCCACACTTTGTTTTGGGGGGTAGTTGCTTGTTGTACTGTTTCTTTTCCAGTTTATGTCCTGTGTTATTACCCTGTGGGATAAAATGGAAGAAATGCAAAGAACTACATAAATTGAAACCAAGTGTCTTTATTGTAAAATGTCTCAAATTATTTATATTGTTTTATTTTAACTCGTCCAATCAGCATCTTTTCCAACCCCATATTTAGCCTTCTACTTCCTTTCACATTTGCTCCTGCTTCCTACTATGTTAAAATGTATTATTTCTTGCATAGGTCTAAAAGAAAAAGCAGAAAGAAAATGGATGAATGTAGCAATAAAAACTTTGGAAAGAAAAAGGCAAGGCTTGTACAGTTAATCAAATGAACTTCAGTCTCTGCATTCCTTCTCTTTTCAACTCTGAGAGTAGAATAGCAAGAAACTCCAGTGATTCCTTCTACTTACTTAAATGTCCCTTGTCCCTTCAGGCAGTCATTGTTCTCCAATCTCTAGCCTAAACTATAAAGTAGCCATTTCATCTAGCCCTTGATGGACAAAAGAATTGTGATACTTTATACTTCAGAAGAAAATAGCCCTTTATATATTTATGCATTTACACTATCAAGGGCCAATAGAATCACCAAAATATTGAGATGGAAAAACACCATAAAGGCAACAGAGAGTTGTATGGTATATACAATCAGGCAGAAATATATTACAACTAACAAAACAATAAAAAAAGGAATTGGAGATAACAGGGAAGGAGAAAGCAAAGGGTGGGAATGAAAGATATATATAAGAAAAAAAAAGATGACAGACTGTGGCAAACACAGGGAACATTCTTTGGCTGGATAAGTTGATGTGCTAGAAAGCTGGGATATTTGGCAAGCCCCTGGGGCAAACAAACAAGTCAAAGACAATAAACACACAGAATACCAACCCATAGTTGTTTCATAATCACAATCATTGTAGGAAATAAATGCAATAGAGAAATCAAAAAACAAGTTTGACTATTTGAGGATATCCAGGGTCTTAGAGGGAGGAAAAGAAAGCATCTGAAGGCAAGATAGAAAATAAAAGATAATAATGAATAAAATGTAACTAGACACACTTAGTCTACCTATGCCACCGTGACACTTCGAGGAGGAAAGGTAAATTCATGATTAAAAAATTGAATAAAGTACAAAATGACATTCATCTCTAGAATCACACTATTTGGATTAAAGTTTGAAGTGGCATTTTTTTATTTTATGCATAAATATGTTGATTAGTGATATGAATATAGATTAGATGCAGATTATATATACCCATGTCTATCTATCCATAATCATATATGGACCTTAGGAGGAAACAGCACATACACACACAGTGTGTTGTTTGTTCTTCATTTTCAGAGAGGACCAGTGACATCAAAGTTGATTATTTGCACACGAATTGTTTTCAAGTGAGGCACAGTTGCATAAAGTCATCAGCCTTACTCTCTCCTCATGAGTCATTGAAGTCCAGTGGCAAGACAAAAGTCAGAATGACTAGTGATGGCCTGGGATGAAGTGGAGATCTTGGCATCTGCAATGTCCAACCATGCTCAAAGTTCTCCACAGTCCCTGTTTCAGCTATCTTTATGACTGTCAAAACAAATTGTTCTCATCCCCCTTACCAAGGGGAAAGTGTTCACAAGGTTGGGGTAGACATCCCCCTAATGCATCAACAGGCTTGAGAACTGTAAATTACCATCAACTTGGTTTAACCTGTATGGCAAAATGGTTTACCAGGTTGTGGCCAATGAACATGCTACAGATTCTTGGAACCACAGGTGAGACTTGGGTGAGCAGTGGACACCAAAAGTGGATAAGCAACTCCAGAATATATATACACATATATATGTATGTGTATTCTTATTTTCCTCTTAATTCAATAGGATCAAATAGATAAATTGAAATATATTTGCTATAATAATCAGTATCTTCTCTATCAGTGTATGTATACATGTGATGTGTAATATATTTAATAATTCAATATATTATATATAAATATTCCATAAAATATATAATTTTATTTTTATAGAAATAGAGATAAGAAGGCAAAAGTAGAAGATGAAGAGAGGAAAAACTACTGATAATGAAAAAAAAACATAAGAAGAGGTAAAAGAAACCTGCAAGATTGACTAAAAGCAAACAACAGAAAAGTGTTATATTTATTAATAGCAGAGAGATGTAGAGACAGCCTTATAGAGAATCAGAAATTCAGTGAGGGGTAGAAGAAAGAGGAAAAGGCTAAAAATAGGGAAACTGAGACAAAGACTATAAGAAAGGTCCTGGTTGCTCTTTGCTGTTGCCTTGATGTTATAGATGAACTCTCCTTTCTTCTCTTGCTTTCATACTCCTATGGTTATGTCATAGTTCTTTGAGTGCAGCAATGTGGGTGTTACAGGCAAAAGCAGAGAGAGATACTCCCAAAGAGAGACATAGCAATATAGATATGGCAATTGAGGAATAGCATAGCTGTTTATCCCCCACTGCCCCCAACTCTGTAGGTATCCTGGTGGTCTTACACATATAGGAGGCTGCCCCCTCTCATCAAAGGTCCTGAAACACTTGGTGTTCAAACTGATAGAGCATATTTAAATGAAGAGTTGAAGTAGTACTAATTTAAGTCTGACCCACTGCCTTTAATTCAATGCAATGGGGATGTCTAGACCACTAAAATGAAGGTCTGAACTGTGTATTAAGGAATGAGGAGTGAGGGGGAAATGTAATAGTTTCAAAGGATAAAAGTGGTTGGAATGGGTAGAGATACCAAGTCTCTGGGATATCAAGATATCATAAGGCTGATTATGCATGTATCATAAAGACTGGGACTTTACCAGTCAAACTAGCTTTTACTTACTCACAGGTATTCCCTGAAACATGCAGATGGAAACACATTCGTACTTTCCCACCTATCCAGGTTTTACAGATGGGGTTCATCAAACCTTGTGGAAATTTTCCTTAAAATCACTTGAAATGTTATGAATTTCAATCCATTTGTTAACTCTCATTCCTTTTTTATATGACCAATCACTCCTGTCCTTTTTTTTTCCTGTGATAGTCTCCTTAAAACAATACTTTTTATGTTTATTTTTCTCATTCAAATCATATTGGGCCATGTATCATGGTCAACTGATGCCCACCATATTTTCTCCACTGCTTTTGGAATAAGTTACAATTTTACTTTATATTTTTTCAGATGATGGTTTCCTTTGACTGAAAGTCATAGAGTATCAAGAAAAGATGATTTGTATTATCTTAAGTGAGTTTTATATTGGAGAAACTTTAGTTCTGTTAAAAGTACTATGAAATTATTCCAAGTCCATCCAGCCCCTTCTCTCTTTCTATTTAATTTTGGATCTTGTTCATTGTTCATCCACAGGACCAGTTACACACATACACATACACATGCACACACACATACATGCACAATACATATGAAATAACTAACTTATATGTATGTGTGTATATGCATTATGTATGTATACATATATGTTTATTTATATCACTAATTACATGTGCACATATATCTATCCCTAATACACAGAAGGATACAATCAAATGGTTCAAATCTAAGCCATCCTTTGTTGGACAATAGTTATTCAAGAAGAAGCTAACTGATTTAGTTTATAAGAGGCCCACTAATAATTTTATGTAATTACCCCACTGTCAACTAAAAATAGGATCATTTGGAGGCTGGCACCATCTATAGGAAATTCATTTTTGACTTGGACCATCTAAGGTATTAGCAAATACTAAGGATAGTGACTCACCTGAGCTCTTCCCAAAATCCCTCAAAAACCTTTAAATAATGACATAAAGCAATTCCTAGAATGACAGAACCCACAAAATGATAGGGTGAAATATTTTTTCTAGCCACAGACAATGTAGAAGGTCAACAGGAAAGGTCTCTTGCACCTGGGTAAAAGCAGAGCTCAGTCCAGAGCAGGCCTCATCAGTAGAGACTTGTCCCAACAAACCAATAGTAGGCTTTGATAGTCACTGAATCAACTGCAGCAGCTATTGCCTCAAGAGCTCTCAGCTCACAGATAGTACAGAGATAAAACAAGTGGTCAGGATATTACAGGAGTCTCTTTACTAGCACTGAGGCAGGACTCTATTATTTTATCTTACAGATCCATTCAGAGTCCTGGGTAGCAGTCCCAGTGCCAGGAGGAGCTCTAGCACACCAGTGTTTGTGGGCCACAGTGGGGCAGGGACCTTTGTCACAATTCTGGGGCAGAAAAAGAGTACTTGTGGTCTCTCCCAGAGCAGAGCCCCGGCCAAGAGAGGAGTAAACAATTCTCCTTAGGTCATACCACCTTGAAAAAACTGAGAACTTACAGGTCTCTAGAAGTATTTCTGAAAACAGCTGCACAAAACTCCTGGAGCTTGGAACAGTGTGCCCAACACCCTGGAAGCAGAACTCTACTTTAACAAAGAGTTAAAGGTCAAGTAATAGGCTGGAAAAATGAGCAAAAAAAAAACAGAAAAAAAAATTCTGACCATAAGAAGTTACTATGGTGACAAGGAAGCCCAAAACACACACCTAGAAGATAAGAAATCCAAAGCTCCTACATCCAAAGCCTCCAAGAAAAAAAATAATTTTCAGACTGTGGAAGAGCTCAAAAAGGATTTTGAAAATCATGTAAGAGAAGTAGAAGAAAAATTGGGAAAAAACATAACAGTGATGCAAGAAAATTATGAAAAAAAGAGTCAACAGCTTCTTAAAGGAGACAAACACACAGAAAAAAAAATACTGAAGAAAATAAGACCTTAAAAATAGACTAGACCAAATGGTAAAAGAGGTTCAAAGAGTCAATGAGAAGAAGAATGCCTTGAAAAGCTGAATTGGCCAAATGGAAAAAGAGTTGCAAAAATTCACTGGGGGAAAAAAAAACTCCTTAAAAAGTAGAATTGGCCAAATGGAAAAAGAGGTACAAAAACTCACTGAAGAAAATAATTACTTAAGAATTAGAATTGAACAAATGGAAGCTAATGTCTTTATGAGAAATCAAGAAACAATAAAACAAAACCAAAAGAATGAACAAAAATTGAGGACAGCATGAAATAGCTCACTGGAAAAAAAAAACTTACCTGGAAAATAGATCCAGGAGAGATAATTTAATAATCATTTGACTACCTGAAAGCCATGATGAAAAAATGAGGCTGGATATTATCTTTCAAAATTATCAAGGAAAACTGCCCTGATGTTCTAGAACCAGAGGGTAAAATAGAAATTGAAAGAACTTACCAATCATTTCCTGAAAGTGATCCCAAAATTAAAAGTGCCAGAAATATTATAGTCAAAGTGCATATCCCCAGGTCAAGGAGAAATATTGTAAGCAGCCAGAAATAAATAACCCAAATAGTGTGTAGCAACAGTTAGGATAGCACAAAATTTTGTGGCTTCTATGTTAAAGAATCAAAGATCCAGAGGGCAAAAGAGATAGTATTACAACCAAAACTCATCCACCCAGGAAAACTGAGTATAATCATCCTGGGTGGGGGGGGGGGCACAGAATGGACTTTAATTAAATAGAAAAGTTTCAAGCCTTCTTGGTAAAAAAAATAGAGCTGAATAGAAAATTTGACTTTCAAATACAAGAATGAAGAGAAACATAAAAAGTAAACAAGAAAGGGAAACATAAGGGACTTAATGAGATGAAACTATTTACATCCCTACATGGGAAGATGATAAGTGTAACTCATAAGAATTTTTTCATTATAAGGGCAGTTAAAATTATATGTAGATAGAGGGCATAGGTGTGAGTTAAATATGAATGGATGATATCTAAAAACGAAGTTAAAGGGTGACAGACGAATGCACTGGAAGGAAGGGAAAGGGAGAGGTAGAATCGGGTAAGTTATCTTACTTAAAAGAGACAAGAAAAAAAGCTTTTACAGTGGAGGGGAAGATAAGGGAGTTGAAGAGGAGTAAGTGAACCATATTCTCATCAGAATTTGGCTGAAAGAGGGAATAACATACAAATGTAATTAGGTATAGAAATCTATCTTACCCTACAGGAAAGTAAGAAGGCAGATTAGAGGAGGATACAGTCAGAAGCAAAATGTTTTTGAGGAGTCATAGGGTGAAAGGAGAGAGAGAATAGGATAAATGGTGGGGGGGAAAGAATGGAAGGAAAACAGTTAGCAATAGTAATTGTGACAAAAAAGAAACAATTTTGAAGCAAGTTTCTGTGATAAAGACCTCATTTCTCAAATACATAGAGAACCAAGTCAAATTTATAAAAATAAGAGCCATTCCTCAATTGAAAATGTTCAAAAGATATGATCAGTTTTCAGATAAAGCAATCAAAGCTATCTATGACCATATTAAAAATGTTCTAACTCACTATTGAATGCAGAAATGCAAATTAAATAATTCTGAAGTACTACCTCATACCTATTAGTTTGGGTAATAGGACAAAAAAGGCAAATGATAAATGTTGGAGAGGATGTGGGGAAATAATAGACATTAATTTATCATTGGTGGAGTTGTGAACTGATTCAAACATTTTGTAGAGCAATCTGGAACAATACTCAAAGTGTTATAAAAACCACTACTAGACCAGTATCTGAAAAGTAATTAAAAAAAAATAAAAGGGAAAAGGACATACATGTACAAAAATATAGGAGCCCTTTTTCTGGTGGCAAAGAATTAGAAATTGAGGGGATGCCCATCAATTGGGGAATGGCTGAAGAAATTGTGGTGTGTAATTATGATGGAATACTATTGTGCTATAAGAAATGATGATCAAGATGCTCTCAGAAAAACATGGAAAGACTTGCATGAGCTAATACAAAGTAGAATATACTGTTTAAAAAGTAACAGCAATATTTTAAGATGATCAGCTTTGAATGATTTAGCTATTCTCAGCAATACAGTGATCCAAGAAAACTCTAAAGGCACACAATGAAAAATGCTAACCATACCCAGAGGAAGAACTAATCGTGTATTGTGTATCAACTGCAGCATACCCTTTTAATTTCTTTATTTTCTTGATTCATTTTTTGGTCTATGCTTTCTTTCATAACATGACTAATATGGAAATGTTTTGCATGACTACACATTTATAACCTATATCAAATTGCTTGCCTTCTCAATGGGAGGAAAATAAAATACTAAAAAAAATATCACTATGGGGAGGTTCATCAAATCTGATCATATGATTTTGATATATGTATGATAAACATGTTGCTGGAACAGAGCTTTGAAGGCAAGCTAATTGAATGAGTCTTTGTCGTAAATCAAGAATAAGCACCTCTTATCATTGCTTTTAGCTTGCTAATTACTTGATTAATCATGGTTCCTAGCCCTTCATAACTTTTGAAAGCTTCATTCTGAATAATACAGCTTTAGCTCTCACCTTGCAGGGGGTGGGGGAGGGTGAATGAATAATGGCCATTGAATGACTGGTGCCATGAGCAATAATAATACTCTTACCAATGGTAGGATGAAATTGTCAAGACCTGGATCCATGGTAGAGTTTCTCATATCTGATGCAACCACAATGACTAGAAGATAAAATGTGACCTTTTCAGGAGTATAGAGTTAGAATAAAGATATAAATAGCTACTAGTTGACACCTAAAAATTAAATTAGAATAGTTTTTATGAAAGTTATTAAGATAAGTTCATCACTTTTCTGGTCCATTTTTCGTTGGTATTCATGATTCAAAAAAAATCATTTTTAGGAGATTCCACATTGTGTCTACTGCCAGCTGATAAATCAATCATCACTGTAGTAAATCAACAATTACTTGATGAATAATAATTTGCTCTCTCCTGTGTTAACTTTTGTGGATGATATAAGTGAATACTAAGATCTTTACCTTTGAGGTACTAATAAACTAAAAAAAGAGAAAGCTAATATACAGGAAATAATTAGAAAACAAATGGGAGGTGAAATGTATATGGTACCTAATAGGAGAGAAATATCACTTTCACCTCCAGTGGTCAGTAAAACCTCAGTTAGGTTTGTAGGACCTATTGTGAACATAGAAGTATAAGTAGAATTTTGATAAGCAGAAAGAAAGAAAAAAAAATAAAAGAAGGCATTCCCAGAATGGTTACTATAGGAAGAAAGACAATAAGAAAATAAATAGTATGTTTCTTTACCATTGTATAGAGAGTGAAAAATGGGAAAATTGCAATAATGGATCTGTGGTAAGAAATTATCAGAGACTTGGTGTTTGAACCAATTTATAGTGGGCCTCAAAAACTATTCTCAAAAATTTCTACTTAATCAGATTTTATAGAAAGATAGCAAACATTGTTACATCATACAAATCTGAGCCATAGTTTCCTCATCTGGGGAATTAGGGAATTAAACTAGATAATTTACAATTAACCAGGGTCATAATTATGAATTCTGGTTTCTGGGGTAAATACAGCTTAGCAAGAGGGAACACCAGGGACCAAAAATGCAAACTCTGCCCAACAGCGTTTAAATCCAAGGATGAAATGCATAGGGGGCACAGCAAGTGGGTGCCATAGCAGTGGGGGATAGTGGAGTCTGGAGAAAGGGTATCATGATGTTGGGAGCTTCCCGAGTGGTGGCCTAAGGCCAAATAAAGGAATAATGGTTGTCACAGGGCCAGAGAGAATCATAAGCCACAGGAAAGCAAGGGGACAGAACCAACAAGGAAAAGAAGTATGCAATTGGGTGTAGTAGGCACAACATGGGACATGGAGTTGGAGTAACCAGGGTTCAAATCCTGATTTAGACACTTGCTAGTATGATGCTAACCAAGTAATTAATTTCTCTTGACCTTAGTTTTCACATATTTAAGATAATACATTGGATTCAATTACTTCCAACTGCACTTCCAGCTTTAAACCTATGATCCTATAACCCTTGGTTTACAAAATGAAGCAAAAGTCATACTAATGTAATTATGCCTCACTATTTCCTCTCAGTATTACTATGCTATGTTTCAATATTTGGATTTAGTGGCTGCTACCTGTGGATGTTAATATCCATTCCCTCTGGAAATTCAACCAATGGATAGAAATGTTTATACTCTTTCATATTGATTCTCTTTTCTCTATCTTTTAGTTGAAATCCCAAGTCTAGGTCAAACTTAGGTTAACTGAGTGTTTCCCAAAGGCCTTTTTAATTCCAACTTGGGTTTTTAAATCTTTATAAATGCCTGTGGCATTATTTCTGCCTTGGTCAGTCCAATCTAGTACACCATAATTGAATCTTTCTTTGATAACCTTATGGGGCCCTGAGGATATAATCCTTAACATCAATGATTATTGACTATCCAGGACTGTGGATAGAAGAAGAGATGAAGGGGATTGAGCTGATTATAGACTGAAGGCAGGTAAGTCCCTGGATATTATTTTGCTTTTGCATTTGATGGTGGGTCATAGTAACATGGGATTTATAGCTGGAAGGTTCCTAGAGATCATCAATTGCAATTATCTTGAGGATGAAACAGCCATAGGAAGAGTAGAAAAGTTCAATGTCCTGCTCAAAGTACCATAAATAGAAATGCTTGTTCACTGATGGGCAGACTGACAAAAATGCTAATCTTCCTACTCTGACCTAGTGCTTGGGGCAAGAGGTAGTCTTACCCCTTCCCTTTTAGCTCACTTTCTTACTTCATCTCTCTGTCTCTGACTCTGTTTCACATGATTGCTTCTCATTTTTTTTCTTTTTAATTTTTTTAAGCAGTGTGGGTTAAGTGACTTGTTCAGGGTCACACAGCTAGTAAGTGTCAAGTGTTTAGCCTGAGGCCAGATTTGAACTCAGGTCCTTCTGATTTTGGGGCCAGTGCTCTATCTACTGTGCCACCTAGTTGCCCTATCTTCTCATTCTCCTTGATCTTTTAATTGTTGTTCTTCTACTTCCTGTTCTTCTTCTCCCCTTTCTCCTTGTTTTTTTCTATTCTTCTTCTTCCATATCATCAGAATCAAGACTGAAAGAGAATAAGTTCTCTATTGATTAAAAGTTTCTAAAAGTAAAATGTTATCTACATAATATTATACCCCTGTCAATGATAGATAATATATAGATGACTGATGGATAGATAGATAAATAGATAGATAGATAGATAGATAGATAGATAGATAGATAGATAGATAGATAGACAGACAGATAGATCCTCAAATACTTTTGAGGGCAGGAATCATGATGTATTTTACCTTCAGATCAACAGTATCTAGCACAAGTCTTGAAAGAGAATCAGGGGGCAGCTAGGTGGTGCAGTAGATAGAGCACTGGCCTTGGAGTCAGGAAGACCTGAGTTCAAATCGGGTCTCAGACCAGACACTTGACACTTACTAGTTGTGTGACCCTGGTCAAGTCACCTAACCCCAAATGCCTAGCCAAAAAAGAGAGGGAGAATCAGAAGTTATAATCATGCAGGTCTCATTGCTCATACTGGTTTCATTGATCAAAAATTAACCAACCAACACCAATGCTTCAAAACTCTAGACAGAGAACACAAGTGGACAGAGAAGAAACATAACAATGTTTTGGGGCTAGAGAAGTTCCTGAGAATTTGTGAATAAAGTGAAACTAAAGAAGTGCCTTGAAGCAAGAAAAGGGGATAAGGGAGAGAATTTGGGTCATGAGTACTAATGAATTTTGGTATGATTCTAAATATGTTGAATAGATGAGGTTAAAATGAAATGTGTTTACAAGTATTTTGCCAATTAACAGTAAAAATAACCTTTTATTATTGTTCTCACTGCTTATGTTGCTTTTTTTTATCAATCATCCCATAGACACCTCATGATGTGGGTTTCAGAGACTGAGGTCAAATCCCATGATTGAATGAGGGTTAGAAGGTTAGAATATCATTAGAAGAATCATCTCAGGAGCCAAGATGGCAGAGGGAAAGCAGTGACTTGCTAGAGTTCACCCACAAACCCCTCCAAATACCTATAAAAATGGCTCTAAACAAATTCTAAAGCAGCAGAACACACAAAAAAACAGAGTAAAACAAATTTCTAGCCCAAGACAACCTGCATGGCTGATCTGAAAGGTATATCATGTCAGGCTGGGAGAGGAGTGCAGTTTGGCGTGGGCGCACAAACCACAGCGACCTTGGGAGCAGGCCTCAGAGGACTGAATCACGGGCAGCTGTGGTGGTTTCCAGATTTCTCAACCCAGGAAAGCCTATGACAACTTAGAAGGTCAGTAGCAAAAGTCTGGGACTGCAGGGAGAGAAGAAGCTAGGTTTCAGCTGTCCCCAAGGCAGCGGCTGGCTTTTGAGCTTCCAGCCCACAGACTGAGGGGGAAGCAAGTGATTGATCAGAGGGGGATTGCAAGGATCTCTTTGCCAGTGCTGAGGCAGGAATCTCTTGCTTTGCCCATGCTTTGATCTCAGTCACAGTTCTGAGGGGCAGTCCTGGGGTGAGGAGGAGTGCTGGCGTGGTGGAGCTTGTTGTGGCAGTGGAGAGAAAACACCTCGCCCCTTGGAAGAACCTTGGAAGAACCTTGGAAGAACTGAAAATTTACAGGTCCCTAGAAGTATCTCTGAAAACACCTGTACAAACCCCCGAAGCTTGGGAGAGTACATTCTCCACATTGGAAACAGACTCTTACCTTAACAAATAGTTTAAAACTCAAGTAATTGGTTGGGATCAGGAGCAAGCAGCGCAAAAAGAGTCAGACTATATTATCTTCTTTGGTGACAAAGAAGATCAAAACATACAACCAGAAGAAGAAAACAAAGTCAAAGATCCTACATCTAAAGCCTCCAAGAAAAATATGAATCAGTCCCAGGTCTTGGATGAGCTCAAAAGGGATTTTGAGAAGCAAATAAGAGAAGTAGAGGAAAAACTGGGAAGAGAAATGAGAGTTATGCAAGACAATCATGAAAAGCAAGTTAACAGCTTTCTAAAGGAGACTCAAAAAATACTGAAGAAATTAACACCTTAAAAAATAGCCTAACCCAAATGGCAAAAGAGGTCCAAAAAGCCAAATGAAGAGAAGAATGCCCTAAAGAGCAAAATTGGACAAATGGAAAAGGAAGTCCAAAAGATTACCAAAGAAAATACTTCCTTAAAAATTAGAATAGATCAATTGGAAGCTAGTAATTTTATGAGAAATCAAGACACTGTAAAACAAATCCAAAAGAATGAAAAATTAGAAAACCATGTGAAATATCTCATTGGAAAAACAACTGACCTGGAAAATAGATCCAGGAGAGAGAACTTAAAAATTATTGGACTATCTGAAAGCCATGATCAAAACAGAGCCTAGATATCATCTTTCAAGAAATGATCAAGGAAAATTGCCCTGATATTTTAGAACCAGAGGGCAAAATAAAAATTGAAAGAATCCACCGATCTCCTCCTGAAAGAGATCCTCAAAGGAAAACTCCTAGGGATATTGTAGCCAAATTCCAGAGCTCCCAGGTCAAGGAGAAAATATTACAAGCAGCCAGAAAGAAACAATTCAAGTATTGTGGAAACACAATCAGGATAACACAAGATTTAGCAGCTTCTACATTAAGGGACCTCAGGGCATGGAATATAATATTCTGGAGGGCAAAGGAGATAGGATTACAACCAAGAGTCACCTACCCAGCAAAATTGAGTATAATTCTTCAGGAGAAAAATGGTCATTCAGTGAAATAGAGGACTTTCAAGTATTCTTGATGAAAAAACCAGAGCTGAATAGAGAATTTGACTTTCCAATACAAGACTCAAGTGGAACATGAAGAGGTAAACAGGAAAGAGAAATCATAAGAGACTTATTAAGGTTGAACTGTTTACATTCCTGCATGGAAAGATGATATTTGTAACTCATGAGACCTTTGTCAGTATTAGGGTTGTTGGAGGGAAAAAATGATATTTATGTAGATAGATAGATAGATAGATAGATAGATAGATAGATAGATAGATAG
>NW_020954844.1:4982104-4987533 GCF_900497805.2 Vombatus ursinus
TAGATAGATAGATAGATAGATAGATAGATAGATAGATAGATAGATAGATAGATAGATAGATAGAGGGCACAGGGTGAGTTGAAGATGAAAGGGTCATATCTGGAGAATAAAATTAATGGGTGAGAGAGGATTATACTAAAAGAAGGAGAAAGGGAAAGGTAGAATGGGGTAAATTGTCTCACAAAAAAAAAACAGAAAAGAAAAGGCTCTTACAGTGGAGGGGAAACTGGGGAAGGTGAAAGGGAATGAGTGAATCTTATTCTCATAGGATTTGACTTAAGGAGGGAATAACATACACACTCAATTGGGTATGGAAATCTGTCTTACCCTACAGGAAAATTGGAGGGGAAGGGGACAAGAGAGTAGGGGGATGATAGAGAGGAGGGCAGATTGGGAAATTGGGTAATCAGAAGCAAATACTTCTGAGGAGGGACAAGGTCAAAAGAAAGAATAGAATAAATGGGGGGGCAGGATGGGATTAAGGGAAATAGAGTTAGTTTTTCACAGCATGTCTCCTATGGAAGTGTTTTGCATAACTGCACATATATAACCTATATTTAATTGCTTGCCTTATCAGTGAGGGTGGGTAGGGAGGGAGGAAGGGAGAAAATTTGGAACCCAAAGTTTTAAAAACATGTTTAAAAAATGTTTTTACATGCAACTGGGAAATAAGAAATACAGGAAATGGGGTACAGAAATCTATCCTACCCTACAGGAAAATAGAAGGGGAAGGGGGGGAGAGATAGCAGGGAAAGCAGACTAGGGGAAGGGGTATTCAGAATGCATGCCATCTTGGGGTGGGGGGAGGGTGAGATGGGGTGAAAATTTGGAACTCAAAATCTTATGGAAGTAAATGTTGAAAACTGAAACTAAAAATTAAAAACAAAAAAAACAAAAAAAAGAATCATCTGCAGCTCTCTAAGGCTCTAGAAGAATCAGAAAATAAGAACTTGTAAGAGAAGCACATGGAAAATACTACATTTATGAAAAGAGAAAGAGATGTGGAGACTAGATTCTCTTAGCTGTGTGTAACAAAAAACTCTCTAATTTGAGAATTCCTGTGTTAAAGCCCTGGAAAACTGACAACCTAAAATATTTCCTCAGCAATGTCATTCCAAAGATTAAAGATGATAGAATTTGTAGTATATGTATTACCAACTGAAGCCTTGTGATGGCATGAAGTAAGTTTTCACTTTGTCAGCTCTTGTGCTCGAGAACCTGTAAAGTAGTTAGCAACTTTCGGGGATGCCTAGACTTGTACTATATTTAAGCTTTTTTTTTTTTTGAGATTTCCTATATTAACTGCAAGTGGGAGTTACCTTGAACTTGATCTTCTGGGGTTAACTTCCGAGATTTAGCCCATTCTTTATGAGCTCAGTGCTATAGAGGGGCCTTTGATCACAAGTTACATAGAACAACAGAATGATCATAGATTCAGAATTGGAAGAAATGTCAGAGGCTGTCCCAGCCCAACCTCTGATTTTATAAAAGATAAAAATCAATGCCCCAAGTCTAAATTACTTGTTTGAGATAACACTGATAGGAAATGGTAGAGCTGCGATTCGAACCCAAGTCTTCTTTGATTCCAAATACCACATTCTTTCCACTATATCACATTTCCTTTTGGCAGCAGTGGCAGCAAGGTCTTCAACTTAAGGAAAGGACATATGCAGAGATGAATAAAGTGAGACTATTTGTGAGTATAGCTCCAAAGTAATTCAAACAACCTCTGTACTTAGTCTTATCAATGTTGTCAACTCAATGTAGTTGGCATTGTAAGAGATGCCTGGTTTCTATGTCTTATTCAGTGTATAATCACACAGCTCCTTGGATTTGAAGGCCAGCTGCCTGTGTTGCTCTTTTCGCTCCATGGAGTTAACCATCTTGGGACAGTTATGTTCTCAATCTTATTTCCCTGAAAGCCTGCAGCAGCCATGAAAGTAGATGTCCTCCAGTCCCACCTTCTTTGACCCTCTTTGTTGAGTGAATGTATTTGTGTCGTCCACATCATTTTTAAGTTAAATCTATAGTTGTATAATTTAGCATGAGGTGATATCCATTATATATCGTGGTGTTTTGTGCTTAATTACCTATCTTAGTAGGGCAGCTCGGTGGAGCAGTGGATAAAGCACCAGGCCTAGAATCAAGAAGACCTGAGTTCCAATCCAGCCTCAGAGACTTACTAGCTGTGTTCCCTGGGTAAGTCACTTAACCCTGCTTGCCTCAACTTATTCATATGTTAAATGAGCTGGAGAAGAAAATGGCAAACGACTCTAACATCTTTGTCAAGAAAATACCAAATGGGGTCATGAAGAGTTGAACATGACTGAAAAACGACTGAACAACAGCAACCTATCTTAGTGGATATAAGAGGGAAAACAAAACAAAACAAAACAAAACAAAACAAAACAAAACAAAAAACAACTTTTCAAGTGTCCTAACAGAAGAATCTGGATACAGTTCATGTCAGTTTAAATAATTTTGATTAAATGAAATTTAAAAAATATAGATTAAAAGTCTGTTATGAGCAAAGCACTGGTTTGGGCACTAAGGATACAAAGGTAAAAACCAGTGAGTCCCTAACATTAAGTAGCTTACTTTCTCCTTGAGGGTAACAGCAAATACACAAGTAAATACATATAATATACACTCAAATATTTCTTACTCAAATGTATCTGTGATCTCCCTACTTGAGAGGGCCCCTTCATCAATGGCTATCAGATCATATCCAGTGTTTTCTACCTCCTTTAAAATGGAACCTGCTTTCCAATAAGGATTGTTTCATCAATTGCATTTGAATCACTAGAACCTAGCAGAGGTGTGCCTCACAAAAAGAAGGAATTTCATAAACGTTTGTGGATTGATTACTTTTTACACTCTTGCATATTCTTCCATAAGTTTTCCACATTGTTCCTATCTGATGTCCTGGAGTCCTTATTCACTTCCTCCTGGTTTGAGCATATAACCGGAGCATCTAATCTACCAACCTGTCATCCTTCACCTTTGCTTTTGTCTTGGCCATGTGACCGTCCCATTGTCCATTCCTATCATACATTTCCCTGACGACATCTTTCAGTCTTAGTCTTCATTGAAGTTTATATGATTCGTCAGCTGGATAGAACCAGCCTCTAACTTGTGAATGGCCAGAGCCTAACAGAGCAGGCCAGAGACCAGAGACTCAGGAATCAAACAGAAGTTTAATTTTAAAGTGAGGGAAACAGCTTGTAAGCAAGGACACATGTACCAGGGCCCTGCCCCTAGTGGGCGGACCCACTTTAGCGTGGTCAAATCTCATTACTTATACCAATGACTTCCCAGTGAGGGGTATCCCTGACAATGAAGGGTAATAGCAACAATGTGACACGTTTGATTCATAGCAGGGCTTTATGACCAGAACCAGAAGGTGCTTGTCTGAGCTCAGAGAACGCCTGATGCTGGTCAAAGGAATACAATAATCATATGAAGCAACTCTGGGATTTTGCTGGGGCTAAGATCATCCAGATGGTGGGTGCAAAGGATTGCTGTTATGCCAAACTCAGGACACAGCTTTCTTGCTGGCCCCTAACTCTGGAAAACAGGGTGTCTCCTAATATCTTGACAGATTGAAAAATTTAGAGTTGTAAGGACCTTATAAATTATCAAGTATAACCTCCGCATTTATAGATGAAGAAACTGAGTCTCAGTGATGTGGTGACTTGCCCAGTATAACAATTAAGAAGACTTTGAGGAAGCATTCAAATGTAGGTGTTCTTTATTCCAAATTGAACATTTTATTGACTACATAAAGCTTCCTCTGAGTTCCTCATTGATTATATTTTGCAATCTATTCACCCCCATTATGTGACTTTCCTTAGAATTTTGTGAGATTTTTACATACAAAGTATAAAGGGAAAAGGATAAGATACTGTCCATGTGATTTCAGAAGTGTAGGGACCTCTTGGACAAGAAAATTCTCTACCAATATAAGTTGGCATTTTCTCTGAAATATGTCCTAGAGAGTCCCCTAGAGCAATGAAATGGACTTGTCCATGATAATATATCCAGCATGTCAGCACATCAGTATTTGAACCCAATCCAAGCTCTTCAATATGCCATGTGATGATGCTCTCTCTCTCTCTCTCTCTCTCTCTCTATATATATATATATGTATATATATATAAATATATATGTGTGTGTGTGCGTGCATGTGTATATATATGTATATATGTGATATATACACACACATATAAATGCACATATATGGATATATAAATATATTCCATGTATATATGGATATATATTTCATGTATATATAGATATATATAATAGTATATATATTCACGTATATTTACATGCACACACATGCACAACATACATCCATATATCAACAGAAAACTAATAGGAGGAATTAAGAAAAGGCTCATATAAAATATGACAATTGGAGCTATGCATTAACGTTAACTAGGAATTCAATGAGACAAAAGTCAGAAGGAGTGCCTTTGGTAGCACACCTGTTGAAGCTCATGGAAATGTGAGATTAGGTTCCCGGCACTGGGAGCAGCTAATTGGGCTACAGACAACAGTTTCCAACTGTGCTCGCTTACTTTTGAAATATTGTCACATTGATTACCGCTCCAAAAGAATTATTTCTATGAACACCTTTCCTATTAATTGGTTATCTTCCAGGCTCACTGTAAGCAAAGGACTTCACACTGTGTGGGGCTGATTAGCTGCTGATTTTTTAACCAAGATGCAAGATGCATTTTGACCATCCTCTCACTCAGCAGAAACAGCAGTTCCCTTCTGCCAAGCAAGCATCTCCTGCTACTTGTCTTTTCTCTGCATTCACCAGCCAACAAGAGCACAGGATGGATGTTTCTGATTGTCCTGTTTTCTCCTTCCTGGCAATCCTAGCAAAATATATGTCCCAGAGTGTGCTACCCTACTGTTGCCTTCTCATTTATTAGATGAATTATTGTAGTGCATCTGTTGACTTTGCTTCTAATGCGCCTTCCTGAACTGTACTGAGGAATGAGATAGCACAAAAGGTGCTAGGCACAGTTCTGTTCCTGGTTCTGCTCTTAACCATCTGAATGACTTTGGGTAAGTCATTGGTTTTCCCTGTGTCTTTTCTGCATGATACATGTGAGATCACAGTCTAGCAACCTACTGCTTTTTCTTTCTTTCTTTCTTTCTTTCTTTCTTTCTTTCTTTTTCTTTCTTTCTTTCTTTCTTTTTCTTTCTTTCTTTCTTTCTTTATTTCTCTCTCTCTCTTTCTTTCTTTCTTTCTTTTTCTTTCTTTCTTTCTTCCTTTCTTTCTTTCTTTCTTTCTTTCTCTTTCTTTCTTTCTTTCTTTCTTTTTCTTTCTTTCTTTCTTTCTCTTCCTTCCTTTCTTTCTTTCTTTTTCTTTCTTTCTTTCTTTCTTTCTTTCTTTCTTTCTTTCTTTCTTT
>NW_020954844.1:4987543-5047372 GCF_900497805.2 Vombatus ursinus
CTTTCTTTCTTTCTTTCTTTCTTTCTTTCTTTCTTTCTTTCTTTCTTAGGAAAAGTGGCATTTTTTCCCGCATTTGTAGTTTCTCCTTTTCCATTTTTAGCTACACTGTCACGTTGTCTTCCTCAATGCAGAAAGTTCTGTCTCCATTTCTAGAAAAGAAACATTGCCTCATTTTTAAAGAGGTTGAGGTTTGTTGACTTGAACCAAAGTAAAGATGATACCGTATTGTCACTCAAAAGTCTTTTTCTAACAGGGTACATGTTCATGGTATGATATTTTAAAAAAAAATAAATATAACATTCACATATAACATAGAATTTGCCTTTGAGAGCAGGAACTGTTTCATTTTCATCTTTATATCCCCAGGCCTAGCACAGTGCATGGCACATGGGAGGCACTTACTAAATGTTTGTTGATTAATTGATGGGTCTATCAGTTTATAGATAAGTTTGTGAAGGAATTTGCATTAGAATTATAAAGCGGCCCATCACCTGTATTGAGTTCCCACTGAGGGATCACAGAGTTATAGAACCTCAGTTTCAGAGGTCATCTAATTCAACCAATCCCCTGCCCAATGAACGAGTATTTGGTTTCTGATGTTACCATCACCTCACCAAACTATCAAAATAACACAATAATAACAAAGTGAAAAGTCCAGGTCTCTTACATCCCACTCTCAGACTTTAGTCTCTTGCAACTTGAGGCCATATGCAAAATCCTCTGCTCCAAAGACATGACACTGTTTCGGGTGTGTGCTGGTTCCTTCTCATCCCCACCTCTCTCTGCAGCACAGCTGGGTCTGGCATTCCTTATCAGCATAGGATCCTTCCGTCTTCCTGGGCTCAGAAGCCCAACTCCCCTCAGTATCCCAGGGTAAAAGTTCCTGTGTATCCCAGGCAGCCTCCCAAACCAGCTAACCCTAGGGCTTACCGCTTGTTATTAAAGCAGACCCTAGTCTGGAGGTCTTTACTCTTCAAGGAAACCAAACCTCCTTCTGGGAATTTTCTTCTGATCTCTAATTGTCACAGGAAGACCCCTGATGTGTCCCTATTCTTATTTATTTTTACCCAGACTTTGTTCATTCTAAAGTGCTATTTTGTCTCTTGTAGGGGAAAATCTTTAGAGCTTGGCATTTTCTGACCTACTCCTCCATCTTCCCAGAATCCTCTCAACCTAATGCTTTTTTAAGGGTGTGTTAGGAGAAGCATAAAATGGACAACCATCCCACCGTCATCTTTGGTGGTTGGAGAATGATGTTCAATTCTGGATATCATATTTTAGTATAGTGATAAAAGCCATGGTTCTGAAGTTAGAGCACCTTGGGTGAAATCTCACCTTTCATGCTTACTTATAAATGTCTTGGGCAAGTCCCTTCACTTCATAGTGACTTTGTTTCCTCATCTATAAAATGTAAGAGGTTAGTACTCATGGCTTCATAGGTCTATCCCAACTTTAAATCAATAACTCTGTAATCTTAAACTATGCAATCTCTAGAGGAAGGAAGCCAGCATGGTGAAGGGCCTCAATTCCATACCAGTCGAAGATTAAATGAAGGAACTAGAGATGTTTGCACTGCATGAGATAAATGATTTAGGGCTATTAAGGATATCAAAGCTTATCTAGTGCAACATTCCTATTAAAAAAAAACAAAAACAAAAACAAAAAACAACAACTGAAGGAATTGAAGCCAAGAGAGGTTAAGCAATTTAACCAACCATCATATGAGTAGTAAATAAAACAGGCCAAATTTGAACCAAGGTGATGCGGCACCAAGTTGAGTGCTCTTTCTATAACACCATACTGCTCATCTTCAGTGTTTGAAAGGTTACCATATCACAAAAACATTAGATTTATTCAACTTGGTCCTCAAGCGTAGAGCTAGGGATAAGGAGTAAATGTGGTGAATTGGCAAATTCTGTATGGGTAAAGAAAGAAAAAAACAAAACAAAAACTTCATTCCAATTAATATCGTTCCATAGCAGGCTGGTCTGCCTCAGGAGTTACTGAGTTCCTTATTACTGGAAGTCTTCAAGTAGAGCTCAGCTACATGCTTATCTGATTACTATAGGGTCTTTCTTTTAGTTATGGCTTGAAAGAGATGGAAGTTGAGACTGCTTCTAAATGTAGAAATTCTGTAATTCTGGGATATGGAGACGCAATTAGAAGAAATTATTTTTGTAGGTTCTGTCTCCCATAATTTTTAATCCATCACTTTTCAACAATACCTATTCTGCACAATAAAGATGTCCTACACACATATATTCACATGTATATACACATCACATAGAGAATGCAATTTCTTATTCCTAACTACCTTGTCCCAAATACAGCTGTTGATTTCCAAATCATCAGTGATTTTGTGCTTTGTGTGGTCTTATATGCAGAAAAGAAAGGTATGATTTTCAGCAAACTGTCTAAATGACTCCAGCCATTTTACATCCTGCTTCTGGACTTGTCACTTTGTGGTCCTTTCCTGACATTTTCACTTAGCTGCAATTCAACCAGAGGACTAGAGCCAACAGTCTGATATGAAATGTGTTTTCTTGGCCATATTTTGATTCCCAAATGCCAATGTGTTCATTAATAGTAAATTCCTGAGAAACACAGATGCACAAAGTAGGGAAATGGCCAAAGTTAAATTAGTATATTTAGACACTCCTGTTGTACTCAAAGTTATTGTTCCCCTCCTCGCCTGTGGTGCTGGCAAAAAAGTGGCATGGGGCCAGGTGGGAGTTTTGAATACAAATGAAAACAAAGAAATGAACTCCACTAAAAGGAAATAGCAACAGACCAGCACCTGGTGATAGAGTTTCTTTCACACCAGAAGTGTATGTGTTCATGTTATTTTGATAATATAAATGATGAAAGATGAAGTCATGGATCACCATATAAACCTAAATGTTGACCAATGAGAAACTTGGAAAAAGAAGACTGTATATACTACCACCTAAGGACTGGCTTAAATAGCTGGATATGTTTAGCCTGGGAAAGTAGAATGTGTTGGGTGAAGGAAGGTACAGTGTCTTGGGTAGGATAATCTAACCTTCATCAAGTGTCTGAAACTTTATCATTTTGTGGAGGGACTGGATTTGTCTTATTTAGCCCTTGTGAGCAGGAAAGAGTGAAAGTTGTAAAGAGGCAAATCTAAGATAATATCAGAACAAAGAAAAACAGAAACCTTTCTAATTATTAGAATCAGCCAAAAGTGGAATAGTATTCCCATCACTGGAGGTCTTCAAGGAGAGTTTGAAATATCCATTGTCCGGTATTTTGCAGAGAGGATTTTTATACCTGGTTTGGACCTAGATGACCTTTGAGGTCCCTAATCTCTAGAGGAGGTCCCTCTAGCTCTAAGATTTTGTGAACCTTTCATAGATAAACCTGACCTGGTAGAATTTCAGGATTACCCAAAAAGGCTTTCTGGCCTGCAAATACCTGTCCTACTTGTTGCCTGAAATGTCCCCACCAGACAGACAAGCCTTTCTTACCTGTTGTAGGATCCATTCTTTGTATGAAAGAGAACATGGAGACTTAGAATGCTGCCACTGATTGAAATTTAATTATGGATCTTATATCCTTTCCTAAGAATTGGTTCTATTAAGAAGAACTCAGGATATTGAGTGAGCTTCAAGTAGCATCCACAAATGCCTTAGGAGTCCTTGAATAAAGAGTCTAGACAGGGTGTGATTTTGAGTAGATTTAAACAAGGGTCTTGGGAATAGGATGAAAAGGACACTTTGCCCATGACTTATTCTGCAAAATGTAAGCATCTTAAACCTGGGGTGGAGTCTGAGGCCCAATAACTTGGCAGCAATTAGGTAACCTCCTTTAACAAATGTATTTTGTTCATATCACAAGTGAAGTAGAAAATGGGCCAATCAGTGAAATCTGTCATGAGCCCTTGGTCCCCTTGGTCCATGATAGAAGAAAAAAAAAAGCTACTGTGTTTGTAGAAGTAAGTGGTATTTGGAACCAAGTTCAAATTGGGGTTGAAATATTTGCAAGCTGAATGATCCTTGGCAAGTCATTTAATCTCTCTTAGGCTCAGTTTCCTCATACATAAAATGGAGATACTAGTATTATTGGCAGAAGGTTTTTTTTGTGAAGACAAAATTTAATAATATGTGTAAAATGATTTGTAAACCTTTAAATGCTATATAGATGTTACTTATCATGTTAATTATTATTAGCAGTAGTAATATAGTTATCATTTTTATAAAAGGAAGGGATGGCCAAGGACATTTAAAACCATGATTAAGGGAATATAAGACTTTTTTTTTTCTGACTAGGTCACACAGAAAGGACTAGAACCTTATTCTTCAAGGGGTTATATTGATAGAATCACAATGTTGTACACTTCAAGGAAGTCTTAGAGGTCATCCAGTTCAACACATACCTGAAAAAGAATGTTCTCTCCAACACCCCATGCTGATGTCCCTTACTTAATGCTCTCTGTTGAAATCAACCAACATTCACTTTTTTTTTCTTTTCTTTTTTTTTAGGGGCAGAGCAAAGAGCACAGCTGGAGTTCTCATAAAATGTGGTAAAAATTAAACAAGAAACCCTGTGATCACCTTTTGGTAGTGTGCATATGTATATATGCTTGTATTTGTGTGTTTAAACAGTTCTCTGATTTTCATGATATAGTGAATTCCTCATTTATAACATATAATTTAAAAGCATTGTCTAGGGCAGTAAGAGGTTAAGTGGTTTATCTAAAGTGACACATTGAGTATGTGTAAGAGGCAAGAAATTAAGCCAGTCCATTCAGACCTCACATTCCATTCTCCAGTCATTATGCCACATTGCCTTTCACAGTAGCCTCTAATATTTTAGAATCTGTTGGGTATAACTCACTCTGAGGTTCATTGGATAGTATAATGGTATCGAAAAGGAATGTTTTCTGGCCTTGATATATTTTCAGTGAAATATCAAAGACAAGATACAAACATAAAGTGATCGGAGAACATGACATTTCTACAAGACACATAAAAGCCATGGTTGTAGTTCCCAGGATCCTGGCTCTTGCTGACCTCTCATGCTTCTAAGCCCAACTTCTTATCTATCCAAACCAGACACAGAAGAAACAACCCCACATTGGGTTATTTTTGACTGAGTCTAAGCATAGGCTTGGGATATGTGAAAGTTCAATTGTCACATGTACTGCTAGGTCCAATGCACTCAGGGGGAAGGGAGTTGTGGTTTTTAATTGTATAACCCCAAAACATCAAACACAGTGAAGAGAAAGTAGTGAGTTTGGGAGAAAAGAAAGGTTAGAAAAGAGAGAAATAACAATAACATCCAGAAAAGGAAAAGAAGAGAAAAAGAAAGGAAGCAAATTAAAAAATTGAAAGGAACAAAGAAAATAAGGAAGAAAATAATCATCATATTTCTCATCAATAATATTATTATTAAATTGAAGTTATGGCAAAGTCTTTGCTGTCTTTATCCATGCTTTCTGTGATATTTGGGAGATATGTAAACAAAGATATCCATATGCAGACTTCAATAAGTTATAGATACTACTACTACTACTACTACTACTACTACTACTACTACTACTACTACTACTACTACTATTACTACTACTACTAATAATAATAATATACATATATATAATACATAGTTAATAAGTTATAGATAAATAGTTTAGCTTTAGTTAAAATTCCTTCATGATTACAGATACAATGGGGAAAACAAGATCCAAGGAGGAAATATCACTTTGATGAAAACTGAATGAATGAAAAAGTTTTATTGAATATTATGCACCAAGCACTGAGGTAAGGACTGGAAGTAACAATTATAAAACAAAGATAGTCTGTGCCCTCATGTAACTTACATTATAATAGAGGGAGTGGTAGACGGGGAGAGGGACAATATTCTAGAAAGTTCTGGGCATAGTGTCCTTTCTGAGACTACTCCACTACTCGGAGGAGTTTGTATGCACACTGGAAACTTGGGTCTTAGAGAGAGTCTCTTACTTCAACACAACTGCTACAATCACAACAGCTGCTGCTGTGGCTGCTTCTCCTCCTCCTCCTACTTCTCCTCCTCCTCCTTCTCTTCCTCCTCCTCCTACTACTATGGATGTCTACCCCAAGTATGTGAAGACTTCCCTAGTGAAATGGGCAGATGAGAACAGTTTTTTCAAATGGCCATGAAAGTGGCTGACACAGAAACTGAGGAGTGCTTAGAGCTTGGTCAGGCATTAAAGATGCAAAGGTTATCCACTGCATCCTGGACCATTGCCAGTCATTTTGACTTTTATTCTGTACCAGGACTTCAATAATGCTAAAAGATAGTGTGAGACTGATGACTTTCCACAACTCTCCCTCACCTAAATCCAATACACTTGAAAGTCTTTGAAAATGAAGGGTGAATAAAAACAATAACAAATACTACATCTATTACTATTATCCCTACTTCTTACAAAAGTTAATTAAGGAAGGACTGGTTTTCATTTATGTTGGTCAAGGGTCCCTATTAGTGTGCTTCCTATTTTTGCTCTCCCAGTGAGAATTGATTAGCTTTTTGAAAAGGTATTTATTTAGAAAGATTCTGAAGACCAATAGTTAAAAGATATACATTCCAAATGAAATTAAACAAACTGGGGGAAAATCATCCCCTTCATCAAACAAGTTCCTTGTGAAAAGTGAAATCAATCTTAATGTATTAGGGTGGTAAAATACATGTGCAAAGAACACATGGAACCAACAATCAGAGGTTACTGAAAAGTACCTCTCCCTTCACAGAACATGCATGAAGTTTGTCTTTGGTGTAGCTCTGTGCTGAGCTCTCGGGTTTTGTTGGCATTTTGATCTTGAGTTGTCATGCTCCTTAAATGCTTAACGTTGTTTCCATCTTTATGTGGCTATTCTCTACCCGTCTCCATCCATCTACGTTCATGTTTTCAGTTAGATGTTTTTAATCCTGCTCTTATGTATAGCCACGTTTTGGGGGATCACCACTCATTTGCCTTCAGAATATCTCTTTCCTCTTGTCTTGATGTCTTGTCTCCCACCGGCCCCTCTTTTCCAGTGACTTTGTCAAAGGGAAGGAAGAAGAAAAGAAAAGTGGTAACTTTATCCTCTCCTACCCCTTTAAAGTGATGCCCTTTCAGAGATTTGTCCACCACTCTACTGGTTCACCACTTTTCTTGACAACTGTTGAAATGTTTGTCATTACATAAAGGCCCTGGTATGTAGATAACTTGTCTAGTTAAGCTAGTAAATCCCTTCCCCTTCTTGAACCAATAAAAGCAGAGTTTGAAACTGATAAAGCGATCTCAGTGGCTGAATGATACTATTTATATAGTTAAAATCCTTGTCATGTCTATTGAATAAATAAGGTGGTGATATGGAGCCCTCTCCTTTTATTAAGTTGAGTTGGGCCGTAGGGGTATAGATTTATACATTTATTCTAGGAACACTGAAAGAGTTGATATGATTGCAGTTCCAGAATTGGAGAGGGGAACATGGTAGAGGAAGATGCATGCCATAACAAGTCACACGGAGAGAAAATGGCCTCAGAATAGGAATTAAGTGAAACATGGACAGGGCCAAGTAGGGCATACACCAATCAGGGAAGCCAGGTCTGAGGGCAGATTTTTGAGATGCTGGATTAAGATAGCATTGCCTAAGATAAAATAATGGGAGTGCCATTCATAAGGGGCATTCCACATTGTGTTTCCATCTCTGTACCTCTACAGGATTGTAAGTCTTAAATTGAAATTACAATAATAAGATGTCCGTTAATAAATAAATTCTCTACCATAACATAATTTTTAGTCCCCAGAATATAACTGAAGCCTCAAGACCCCAAAATTTTTAGGTAACAAAAAAGAGGAGGGAAAGGGAGATCACTGCTTTCTTCTAGGTGACAGGAAGTAATGTGGTAAACTCATCAATGCTGAGGTGTTAATGGATGATAATGGCAGGCTGTGATAGTAGCAGACCTCCCATGACTTGTCTTTTAACACCCAGTATCCCCAAAGGAATGACTTTGATTGTTGAAATTTTCCACACTTTTGCAGTCTGTGAGAAGGTTAGAGGGGATATTTGGCAGAAAAAAAAAAAAAAAAAAAACAAGTGAGTAGGTGCATGGCTAATCTGTCAGCATTCCATGTAAGAAGATATTTATTTGAGTGTATATGGTGCTTACATATGATATCTCATAGATGTGCCCCTTGAGGACAAACTGACTATTATTTAAGTGAAGGGTATCAGGTTCTTTTGTCCTGATAGGGACAAAAACTTGTTAGGGCAAACTAACAAGTCTGGGATCCACATTTAGTAACCAGAAGCTGACAAAATGAGACACACAAGCTGAGAGGACTGGTCCTCAAGAGGAGGGACCAAGGTTTGTGCAATGAGAATTTTGAGATTTTCCTCTGTTGTCATTGATGATGTTCAATCATGTCCAATTTTTCATGACCACATTTTTGGGGGTCTTCCTTGGCAAAGATACTGGAGTGGTTTGCCCAGGGTCACACAACAAGTAAGTATCTGAGGCCAGATTTGAACTCAGGTCTTCCTGATTTCAGGCCTGGCACTCTATCCATTTTCCTACGTAGCTTGCCCTTTACAGTTATACACATGTACAAGTGTGTATATATGGACGTGTACTCTGTGTGTGCATATACATATCCAGTCACTCTTTGAACATTATCATTAAAGAATCCCTTTGCCATGTTGCCTCCATCAGAATTCAGGGATGTATAGGGTGTCCTTTGGTGTCCACTTGTCATCTAACTCTTATCAATGGCTCTAAGAAATTATAGCATTTGACCACATCTCAGTAAAATCATTTTGACTAATCATGTGAACATTTCTCCAGTGGAATGGATGGATGAGAACAATTTGTTCCAACAGAAATGAAGGTGGCTAAAGTAGGCACTGTGGAGCGTTTAGAACTTGGTCAAACATCAAAGACATCATGGTCATCCACTGCATCATGGGCCATCACTAATTGTCTTGATTTTTGTCTTGCCACTAGACTTTGATGACTCTAGAAGAGAGAGTGAGGCTCATGATTTTGTGGAACTCTGCCTCACTTAAATCTAATTCATATACAAGTCAAGACATCACCTGTGATGTCATTTGTTCCTTTGCAAAAATGAAGGATGTACAACAATAGTATCCATCAGAATTCTAGTAAACTTCCCTTTCCTTTATATTATTCATGTAATTATTACAGTGACTATAAAATAGTCTATTCATATATATATATATATATACACATATATATGTGTGTGTTTGTGTGTGTGTGTGTGTGTGTGTGTGTAGCATACTTTCACATTAAATGGAGAACATATGCTGAAACTGACACTTCACCTGAACCTTGAAGGATTCTTGGGATTCTAATAAGAGGAGGTAGAAATAGTGTATTCAAGCACTTGGAATGGCCTGTACAAAGACCAAGAGTTGGGACATGAGATGTGTACAATGTTTAGCAAATAATATAGTTTGACTGGATGATAGTACATGTGAAGAAAAATAATGAGAAATTGAACTGGAGATAGAATATGCAGGAATTTTTATAGCAAACAGAAAATGGAGTATGTTTTTTTCTTTTTTTTTTCTCACTTTCTTTTCCAACAAGATAATTGGGAACCACCATGGCTTATTGAGCAGATGACTGGCATCAGAACTTTTTGAGTGAAGAACAGATCTATGTTAATGGAATGTTAAGTTGATAGCTATTGAGAAGGTGAAATAGAAATGGGAGAGACTAAAAGCAGGAAAATGAATGAGTAGGCTATTTGAGTAGCACTAGAGAAAGGTAATAAAGGCCTATATAAGGAGGCTCAACTGATTGGAGAGAGGGGAGTGGATATGAGAAACATTGGAGTAGTAGACTAGACATAAGTAATTAACTGTAGAGAAAGACTCAGAATTCCACTCTTTTGCCTGGTGCAGGGCTTTTGTACTATAACACATTGTCTCCCTTAGGTTTTCCCTCACAACCTTCTCCCTACTGAATTTTCTTTGGGGAAGCCTTTGCTAACAGCAATTGAGTTTACCTCAGTGGGAAAAAAAATTGACAGTGTTTCCTCTAGATGACAGCTAGTGCTTCAAAGATTGGCCATGGTGGATTCCAGAGGGTTTCTCTTTATCCAGTGATATCAGCTCTAGAATTTTAAGTGTGCCTATTTCCTGGCCTATTCTCAAACTTCTTCTGAATTAAGAGAAGGGGGACAGCTCAAAGGGGTTTATCCTTACATATAATTTTGAACCACTCTGTACTTTATGGAAGCACTTGGGGGAGACAATGGAAAAAGAGTTCCTTAGGTGAACAAAAGAGGCAAATGAAGCTTACTTCAACAGAAACAAGTTTTGATTTTTCCCTCCTAAAAAAATAAACTCTGAAAGCCCTCACATTTCAGGACAAAATCAATATCAATCAATGATTTTCACTGCTTCAGAAAAAACAAAATGAAAAAGCCTGAGTCATTTAAAACCCAACATTACCACACTTTTTCCCTCAGCTCATTCTTTTTATGGATACAAAACATTTCTGAGACCTATTATTTCAATTATTTTTAAACATGAATGTGTATATGTATGTATGAATTTTTAAATGGGCATAAACCACATTGTGAGATGTGAAGAAAAAGTGACTTAACTAAAGTGATAATTCTATTATTCTCTTCTCTGTTCAGATGACATAAAGAAGACTGTGTTCAATTTTGACTGCCACATTTTAGGAAGTGTGTGTGTGTGTGTGTGTGTGTGTGTGTGTGTGTGTGTGTATTTAAAGTAATTATTAAATTATTAAACTCTACTGCGTAGAGAAGTGGTGACCAGGGTAAGGCAACTGGAGGTCATGTCACATGACAGTTATTCAAAAGAAATGAAAAGGCAGCATGTGATAATGGTAAGAATGTTTAATGATGAATCAGAGAATCAGGATACAAATCCTAACTGTCATTTCCCACTTAATGAACTTGAAATAGTCACTTTATCTCTGGGGCCTCAGTTTCTCATCTGTAAAATGAGGGTATTAGTCAAAGCTTTCAATTACAAACCTTTCAATTACAAATCAGAAATTTCAAATGTGAAGACGTTTGGCCTGGAGGGGGAAAAAAAGAGTTAGATAAGACAGAGCAGTTGTGTTTAGGTATTTTAAGAGCTGTCAAATGAAAGACAAAAACTTGGCACAGTCCGATTTTTCCTGCTTTACCCCAGATGACACAATTAGGAGAACAATGGTTAGCATTTATAAATGATTATGGTTTTAATTTACAAGCATATATTGTCTTCCCTCCCCATCCATTTTGAGGAGAAAAGAAAAACACACCTCACGTAACAAATATACAGTCAAGTAAAATAGATACCCATGCTGTCATTTGACCCAGCAATAAATATTGTCCCCAAGCCTTGACCACAAAGAGATCCAAGAAATGTAAAAAGGACCCACTAGAATATATGTGTATGTATGTATGTATGTGTATATATGTATGTGTTTGTATATGTATATATACATGTTTATATTCAAATACATATAGACACACAAATATATGGATATGTGTACATGTGTGTATTTTTATATGTATATGTGTGTGTGTGTGCATACACATACTACACCCATATATTCACATATGCATGTTTCTTTTTGTGGTGCCAAAGAACTGAAAATTAATGCAGTGCTAATCAATTGTGGATCATTGAAAAGTTATGGGTAGAACTTTCTCTTTTTTAAAAAATTATTATTATTATTATTATTTCAATTAGGCAATTGGAGTCAAGTGACTTGCCCAGAATCACACAGCTAGTGAGTGTTATGTGTCTGAGGACATATTTGAACTCAGATCCTCCTGACTCTAGGTCTGGTGCTTTATCCACTGTGCCACCTAGCTGCCCCAAATTATTATTATTTTTAACAGTCATTTAAAAATGAGTTACAAATTCTCAGCCTCCCTCCAACCCTTCCCCCACTCTTTGAGAAGGCAAGAAATGTGATATCAATAATGCATTATGGATAGAATTTATAAAGAGAATAATTTCAGCCACCATATAAGGACAGGCTCTGTAACTTTTAAGATCTCCAAAGCTGAAATGAACTGGGTCTTTAAGTCAAAGTCAGGTAAATATCTGGTTTGGTAAGAATGTTGAATACAAGAACTATGTTCAGACACTTCATTCATTTTCCATGATCCAATTAACAATAGTCCAACCTGTATTTGACATGGATTCTTAGTTATAATATACCCCAAAAATAATCAACCAAAGGAGACCTCAGATGAAGAGAAATCCACTGCCCATTCAGGCTGCCTATTTCATTTTTGGAAAACTCTAATTGATATGAAATTTTCCCTTATCTGGAACCAAAGTATATCTGGTAGTATTTAGTAATTAATCAAAAGAAAAGGAAAGAGGGGGAAAAAGAAAAAGAAAGGGAAGGGAAGGGGAGGAGAGGGGAGGAGAGAGAAGGGGAGGGGAGGGGAGGGGAGGGAAGGGAAGTTCATTAGAATTTTGATGAAGCATCATGGCAAAAGATTCCTTAAATGATAGTGCTCTGAGACTGCCTGAATTCATTTGACCACAATTGTTTCCCAAACTACCTTGATGCCTAAACAAACCGAGACTTTTTAAATTCTTTGATCCTGACAAACTGGAAGCTGTGTATTATGATGGAAAAAGAATTGGTCTTGGAGCTAGAAAAATCTAGGCTTTAAATGGCATTTACATTATAAGCCATGAGAACTTTGGTAAGGAAGTTCATGCTTCAGTTTCCTTACATGTAAAATAAAGGGATTAAATGAGATGACCATTAAAGTATCTTCTGTATTTAACATTCTACATTCTCTGTACTCAGCTGTTACAAATAAAATGATAATTTTAATAAACAAACACATATATAATATATACATACATACCTGTGTGTATATAAACATGCATACACACATACACACACAGACACACACACACAAACACACACACATATATATATATATATGTATATATTTAGAGAGATTGAGAGAGAGAGAGAGAGAGAGAGTTGAAAGAGATACAAGAAGTCATCAGTTGTGACTCAAACCCCAAAGGAGTCTCCATCATTACAACATACTCAACATTTATTTAACTTTTGTTTACAATTCTTTCAACGATGGGGAAACCCACAGCTTTCCAAAGAGGTCCATTCTGCTCTTGGATAGCAGTAATTATTAGGGATATTCTGATATGAAGCCTAAATTTGCCTCTGAAATTTCTACCCATCCCTTTTTTTTTTTTTGGCTAGGCAATGGGGTTAAGTGACTTGCCAAGGGTCACGTAATTATTAAGTATCAAGTGTCTGGGCTGAGACTGGATTTGAAGTCAGGTCCTACTGACTCCTGGACCGGTGCTTTATCCACTGCAACACCTCGCTGCCCCTTGAACTTTTTGTTTTATTTTGGTGAGGCAATCAGGGTTAAGTGACTTACCCAGCATCACACAGCTAGTAAGTATCAAGTGTCTGAGGCCAGATTTGAACTCAGGCCCCCTGACTCCAAGGCCAGAGCTTTAACCACTGTGTCATCTAGCTGCTCTTCGTTTTTCCTTTTTGAGACAATCTGAGCAAGTCTTGTCTGTCCTCCTGATGAGAACTCCTCAATTAGATGAAGGTAATTATTATGTCACTCTGGAGTCTTCGTCTTCTCAAGGGTAAACATTCCCCTTCTTTCAACAGATCCTCATGTAGCATGGATTTGAGGCCCTTCACCCTTCTGGTCAACCTTCTCTGGATACTCTTCAGGTTATGAATGTCATTCCTAAACCATATCACCCGGAAGTGAATATAGCATTGTGGAAGTGATCGGACAAGAGCATAATATGGTGGGATTATAACCTCCTTATTCCTAGAATCCATGACTCAATGTAACCTAGGTCACATGAACTTTTTTTGGTTGCCACATCATATTGCTGAGTCATACTGAGCTTGAAATCTTTATGTGAGTTGTTTGAAATGGGTTCAAGGTTGTCCATAAGAGGCTTTAAGAATAGGCATTCCAGTACCATGAGGGAAACATTATGAAGCAAGGGACCAAATAAGGCAGCTAAATATTCTATTTTTAAAAGTGCTGAGTGTAAAGACCACA
This sequence comes from Vombatus ursinus, assembly GCF_900497805.2. Taxonomy (NCBI): domain Eukaryota; kingdom Metazoa; phylum Chordata; class Mammalia; order Diprotodontia; family Vombatidae; genus Vombatus; species Vombatus ursinus. The sequence continues at coordinate 5,001,621 of NW_020954844.1, forward strand.
TCTAGGAATGAGTCCTACATTCAGAGGAAGACTAAAAGCCGATGACTTACCCAACTACATCACGATTCTGTGTGGGACAGAGGCCACTACTCAAATTCAAAACAAAGACTTAGTTACCTTGAAAGCAGAAAGGAGTTTATTGCTTTCTCATGAGAAAGGGTACCTGGTTGCTCTAATGGCTCTGGCCAGGGAGGCCGCATATTGGTACCCATAGCCCTAATGGCCTGTATTGGTGCAAGTTGGTTACAGAAAGCAAGGTTTATTTATATCCTAACACGAATTCCTTCTCCCAAAACCCCCTTCCCCTTCTCCCATTGGCTGGGCTTCAGGGGGCACAATCTATTCATGGAAATTTTCCCCAGCAACAGAGTACACAAGTTTGCCCGGAGACAAGAGGAAGTCTTGCAAGGGTTTTAGGTTGCGGGTAGGACTATTCTATTCTTTCTGCTATGTGCTTAAAAACAGGGTCTGAGGGGTTTTTTACAAGGTCAGAAAGGAGTGTTTCAACAATACAATTAAAAGGCCAACTACAACAGGTGCCTTCAATTTCTCTCCTCCCACTCTTACTATCTGGCTTCTGACCTTATCTCTCTCCAAATGACCAGTGATCTCCTAATTGCTGCCCTTTGTGAGAACTAGTTACAAAAACTATTAACCCTTTGAGGAGGCTTCACTTCTGAGAGATCATCATCTCTCACAATTCTAAGAGGTATATTCACATTAAATGGTGGACTCTGGAATATGCAAAGACTTACCCCAAAGTAATGTTTTGCTGGCTGCTCAGTGATATCCTTTAGAATACACTGTAGAGGCAACTAGCTGTCTGCTTCTACCCTGTTTATATACTAGGTTGACCCTGTGGAACTATTTCCATTATGTTGAAGGCTCCCTAAGGGAAGAGGCCTATTTTCTCATCCCCTTTGTGATGGTATGCATTTTCCAAGGTACTTTGAACAAGGTTGGTGGAGGTGGTAGTGTGAAGGCATGCTTGATAAGTGTTGTCTATTTTCTGCCTGTTTTGTTTTCAGGTGGTAAAGCCTTCCCACATCTTATTCTTTCACAGGATAATGGAATCTACTGCTGTGCTGTAAGTTGAGTCTAGGTAGGGGGAGAAATCACATCAATTATAACTAATTGCCACTGAAATGTTGCTGCTTTGGCAGAAAGGGGAGGGGGAATTATTTAGGTTGACAAACGTGCATCTTTGTTAAATGAAAGAAATGCAATTAGTGTATTTCACAGAATTTGAGAGTTGGAAGGGACCTTGGCTGTCATCTTGTACAACCCCTACGTAATTTTGATCATGGGAAGGAAAAAGGGCAATTCTATGCAACAGCAACTGTTAAAATTATTTAGAAATTATTTAAATTAAGGCAAGAGATAGACAGCAGCAAAAAGCAGTGAACTGTTCTTGGCTGATTGCAATTTCCAACTGCTTTTCTCTTTGGTAATAAATTCAGGCAACAAGAGAATTAGTTCTCACATACAAGTGAGTTTCCTTATCTTTAAAATATAGAAATATATACCTATACTGCCCGTCTCGCAGTCATTTTGAGGAATTGATTTTTAAGCCATCGAATGCTATAAAAATACGAGTTATGATAATCAATTACCTTACCATCACTTACTAAGGTCTTGCTATGTACCAAGTACTGTGCAACAAAGTGGCAAACATTGAAACTACAAAGATAAAAATATACATGCATCAAGTAACTTACATTCTATTGGGAACTATAATATTCTTGCAAATAAGTATATACTAAAAAATTGATTTTGGAAGGGGAGAGCCCTGGAAATTGGGGGGACCAAGGAAACCTTCATATTGAAGTTGCTTGAGCAGAAATTTGGAGATAATCAGCCACTCTAAGAGGAGATGGAGATGAAGTGGGAGTACATTGCAGGAATGGGAAACAGTTAGTAAAAGGTGAGGAGATGAATTATGCAGGGTCATATGTGAGGGAAACAGAAAGGGGACTAACATATAAGAAAAGCAAATTGGGTCCAAGCTGTGAAGGGCATTGAAAACTAAACAGAAATATTGAAATGTGATCGTAGAGGCATTAGGAGGCTTTTGGATTTATTGAGTAGGAGAATGGCATTCTTTGAACCATTCTTTAAGGGAATCAATGATTACCCTGTTGAGGATAGATTTGAATGGGGAGAGACTTAAGGCAAGGGGACCAATTAGGAGGCTATTATAATAGCCTAGAAGAGAGATGTTAAGATGTTGGACTAAGGAGATCCCTGGGTAAATGAAGAGAACTTCATGGAAGAGATCAATTTTGAGAAGGCAGAAAGGATTACAAATGGCATCCATGCTCAATGGGAAGAAGATTAAGATTGATTCTATATCATTTTCTCATTGAGCATATTTACAATTAATTGATTTTGTCCTGTAATTTCTCTTGTCCTATAATTACTTAAGTCATGGTTCTTTGTCTCTGAACTTAGTTCAGCTGGATTGTAATGGGCTAATTTTAGAAATCCCAGCTTCTGCTAATCATTGATCTGTTCTCGCCTTATTCTTCAGGGATACCTGTGAACACAAGGGAATGAGGTCTACTATCTTACACCACTAAGCCTTCCCTCAAGGATGTCTGGTTTGCTCGCCAATGAAAACTGGTCTGTTATCTGTTGAACTAGTACCTGGATTCAAATAATGAACACTTCTTAGGTACCAGGAGCCTCCATTACCAAACTTCCAATCATCATGTTATTTCCTATACACTAAATTCATGATACCCACTTCCAATTGAGTCCTTACTGCACCAAGAAAGTCTTTTTATATCTCCTTATTTGATTTACTCACTCCCTATCAAAGATATTCCGTATCTTCTCTAATCATTTCAAACCTCCAATTTCTTCCTGTCACTGTACTTTCTCAGCTGAGAATCTCATATTTTTACTTAAATAAGAAATGGAGCATGTTTACTATAAACTCCCTCTGCTCTCAATTCTTCTATCTCAACCCCCCTTTATGCTACTTCTCATTCTTTCTTTCCTCATAATCTTCTCTCCCCCATGTACTCTGATACTGAGGTAACCCTCTTCTTTTCCAAGACCAAGAACTCTAATGTACCCTTGATGCCTTCCTCCTCAGTATCCTCCAATAAATTGTTCCCTAAATCATCTCACCTTCACTATAATATTCAACATGTCCTTATTGACTCCTTATATTCTCCATTTAGAAATACCTAAGTTTCTCCCATCCTCAAGAAAAGAAAATAAACCCTCCTTTGACCCTAACATTCATGTTGTTATAATCCAAATTTCCCTTCTTTTGTCAGTCAAAATTTTAGCATGAGCTATCTACAGACATTGTCTCTAGGTCTGTTTCTTTTGCTCACTTTCCAACCTTTTGCAATGTGACATCTGACCTTATTCCAAATTTACCAATCGTTCAGCAGTCCATCAGCGTGTATTAAGTATTTGCTATATAAGTCATTGTGTTAAATGCTGAGGTTGCAAAGAAAAGGAAAATATAGTTTATTATCTAAAGGAGCTCAAATTCTAAGTGATGAGACAACATGCAAATAACCATGTACATATAAGATGTATGCGAATTGAAAGTGAGATTGGTTGGTTGGTTGGTTGTTGTCCTTCATTCTTGAAGAGGACCAAAATGATATCACCATGTTAGAGTAAGTTACAGTGTGCCCAGCTATGGCTGATCAGACCAATATGGGCTTGGAATACTCTACTACACATCTGGCACAAATAGTCCATGTGAACTTTTGGGGTGGATTCTCTAAATTTGTGCATCTCGTGTTTCTTTTGAGCTACCTCAATTCTGCATCATTCATAGAACTCAGCATCTTCTCTGATGAGGGCACACCAGGCTGAGCTATCCCGTGCTAATGTTTCCCATATCTCACAATTCCAAAGTTCTTAAGAGACACCTTGAGAGTTTCCTTGTATTGCTCTTTCTGACCACCACGTGAGCACTTGCCCGGTGTGATTTTTCCATGCAATAGACTTTTTGGCAAGTGTACATTTGGCATTTGAACACTGTGACCAGCCCATCAGAGTTGTACTCTCTGTAGTAGTCTGAATATTTGGCAGTTTAGTTCAAGAAAGCACCTCACTGTCTGGTATCTTAGCATGTCAAGTGACCTTCAGAGTCTTCCTAAGATAATTCAAATGGAAATGATTCAGTTTTCTGGCATGGTGCTGGTATACTGTCCAGGCTTCACAGGCATACAACAAAGAAGTCAGCACAGCAGCTCTGTAGACCTTCAGTTTGGTAGTTAAGTCTAATACCTCTTCTCTCCCACACTTTCCTTCAGAGCCTCTCAAACACTGAGCTAGCTCTGGCAATGTGTGTGTCAACCCTCAATATCAATGTGTACATCCCAGAAAAGTATGCCGCCAAGGTAAGCGAACTTATCCACAGTATTCAAAACTTCTCCATTTGTTGGAACTGATGGTTCCACATGTGGATGGCACAAGAGCATTGTCCATTATCTAGAACCCAGGAACCCAGGCAAGTACGCCATCACAAAATTCATGTATAATATTGATGATCTTCTCTGGGCAGCAAAATTTTAACATAATTTTCCATAAAGCCTTGTGACAAGCAGTATCAAAGGTCTTGGTCAAATCTACAAGCACTGTCCTTTTTTTTTTTTTTTGGCAATTGAGGTTAAGTGACTTGCCCAGGGTCACACAGCTAGTAAGTGTCAAGTGTTTTGAATGAGGCCAGATTTGAACTCTAGCTGCCCCTACAAGCACTGTCTACTGAGCTCTGTTCTAGTCCTGGCATTTCTTCTGGAATTTTCTGGCCGCAAACACTATATAGGCCATTTCTCAGCCCTTTCTGAAGGGTCACATTGGCTCTCATGTAGATGACCATCTTCCAGGTGAAGGATCAGACTATTAAGGAGGACACTGGCAAGAATCAAGCCAGCAATGGTTTAAAAAGAGACCCCCTTGTGATCATCACAGAACAATTTATTTCCTTTACCTTTATAAACATGATCAATGCTTAATCACTTGCTTATCGCCATGGAACTTTGACATAGGTAAAAATGGTAAAATGGTATGGGTGATGTCTTTTGATTTGCATGTAAATTGGATTTAAGTGAGGCAGAGTTGCAAAAAGTTGTTGACCTCAGTCTCTCTTCCAGAGTCATTACAATCCAGTGGCAGGAGAGAGTCAAGAGGACTGGTGATAGCTGGCGATGTTATGTATGACCTTGGTTTCTTTGATGTCTAACCAAGCTCTAAGTGCTGCATACTGCCTGCTTCAGCTGCCTTCATGGTGGTTTATTAAAGTTATTCTCATCTGTCCATTCCAGCAGGGGAAATCTTCACATGCTTGGGGTAGACACCCCCCCCTAATTCACTGATTGGTTTGAGACTCCTCAGCTTCCCTCAACCTAGTTTAGCCCATCTGCAGAAACAGTTTACTAGGGTATGCCTGCTGTGCATGCTACAGCTTCTTGGAGCCATGGGTGAGAGTAGATATATCAAGTGTACACCAAAGGTGGAAAGCAGGTCACCAACCCTCACATCAGGGGTACTAGTCCTCCCTGAACACACTCTATACTCTGAAAGTGAGATAGTATCAGAGAGAACTTGCTAACAGTGTATAGATGGGGGGAGATGAGGACATTGAGATGAGTCTTCACTTCAGTTGACTCAATTGATTTGAGTCTTCAAGGAATTCAGAAAAAGTAGGCTGCAGAAGTAAAAGGGAGAATATTCTAGACATCAGGGCATCCAGTGCAAATTCACAGTTGAGAAATAAAACATCATGTGGGAAGAACAGTTAATAAGCCAGTGGAGATGAATAACAGAATGAGTGTTAAAACATTGGAAAGATAGGAAGGGGCAAATTTATGAAAAGTTTGAAGTGTCAAAAATGATCTTATAGATTTGATCCTGGAGGTAATAGGGAGCCACTGGAATTCATGGAGTAGGGAATTGAGGGGGTCATAACTATGCCTTGGGAACTTTATTTTGACAACTATGGGGGCATAGATTAAAGTGAGGATATATGTGATTCAGGTACCAATTGTATTGCTATATAGTGATGACACAGGTGAGACATGATGAAGGCCTATGCCATTGATCTTATTGCAAAATCTGCTCACTTCTACCTTTATACTTCTTGAACATTGCTGCATTTGATATTATTGATCTTCATGTGTATTCTTTCCTCTTTGGGTTTTCATAGGATTAGTCTCTCATGTCACTCCTCCCACCTGTCTGCTCCTCAGTTGTGTTTGAAGGCTGATCATTCATATCAAGACCCCTAACTGTGGAAGTTTGCAAGTGTGCTCTTCTCATGAGTATAATCAACCACCTGTATGCCAGTAACTCCCAGTTCTATGTTAGCTTCACTCTCAATAGCACCAATTGTCTGTTCAACATTTCAAACTACAAGACTCATAAACATCTCAAACCCAGCATGTAGAATATACAAAGTACAATATCTCCCTTAGACCTAACCATTTTCTAAATTTCCCCTATGCCTGTTCTAAACCAGCCATCCTTCTGTTTGCCCAACTTGCCAAGATCCTGGACTCTTCACTATCCCTTACCTTACAGATCCAATCATTTTTCAATCTTCTCTGTCCTTCATTAATCTTATCTTTTGTTTCTGATCCCATCTCTCTTCTCACACAGCTATCACTTTAATTCTTGACCCCATAGCTTCTAAGCTAGAGAATTGCAATGCCCTACTAATTGATTTCCGTTTGTCCTGCACACATATTCCAAAGTGTTTTTTTCTAACTATGCTTTCTCCTACTCAATCAATTTCAATGACTACTTATTGCCTATAAGATAAAATATAAACTCCTCTATTTAGTTTTTAAAGAACTGCATAACCTGACCAGAAGTAATCTCTCCAGCCTCACTGTAAACTACTCCCTATCTCACCCTCTGCATGACTTCCTTCTGTTTCTCACACTCCATTTCCCATCTCCAAGGTTTTGCGCTAACTTTCATTATGCCTGGAATGCACTACCTTTTCACATCTCAGAATTCTTCTCTTTCTTCAAAATTATGTTCAAGTAGTACCTTCTATATGAAATTTAAAAAAGAAATATCTTTACACTTGGGATATAAATAATAATGACTTATCTGTCAGAAACACAAATATCATACACAATCTAGTCATTCCACAATCCTCACCTCTTTCCATAAGGCTCATATGTTCAGTACACACACATGCGTTTCAACAAATATGCAATATATACACATATACATACATGTATATATCTGTGTATATATGTGTATATACGTGTATGTATATATCTATATCTGTATGTATCTATATCTAACTATTAATATATCTATCTATATCTATCTATCTATATCTATCTATCTATCTATCTACCTATCTATCTCTATATAGTTTTGGTTGTTCATATTTCAAATAGTCAACTTGTTTGGTAGTTACTTGGAGTGACAGACAGCTAGATGGAGTAGTAGGCACTTAGTATTCATCATAAAGAATAAGTGCTGGACTTGGAGTCATGAAGACCTCAGTTCAAATGCTGGATCAGACACTTACTGGCTATATAACTCTTAGAACGTTGCTTAACCTCTCCCTCTTTATGATTCAACTTCCACATCAATAAAACTGTTGAGTAGGTCCCTTTGGATTCTAAACCTGTGAATCAATAGAGATTGAGCTACAGACACTTATTTATTACCTCTTAATCCTGTAAACCCTTTGATTTCTTAAATTTCTCTGACATATTTCACATCTCTTCAGGCCTACACCAGTTGGTTATCTGTTTCACCAAAATGGCTCACAGACCAATCCACTTCATTGATTTACCCTCAACTTGTTTTCTTACATATAATTTCTTACACACTTTGCCTTGTCTCACCTACCATTTTTTTCCTTTCCTTCTTGAATATTCATATTATAATCCCTACTCCTCTATGATTCTTCTTGATTATTTAAGTACTCCTTAATTGCCCTTGCAACTTCTCCTACTCTTCCATCAATCATATAGTAGAATCTGGACAAGTATCTGGGCTTAGAGTTTATTTTCCTTATTATGTCCAAAATTCCACCACATTCAATCTCTGATTTACTGCATTAGTCAAAGCCCCTTCAATTAACTCATACAATTGCTTTCTCATTATTATTTGGCTCCTCCTTCCCTCTTCTCCCACTCTTTCTTCTACAACCTGAAACTGGAAGTCATACACTTATTTTACATGATTTTCTCAACTTCACACAGCTGGTAAGTGATATGGCCAGGGTTGAAAATCTGGTTCTCTGACTTCAAATATAATATTATTATCTCTACTACTTTGTGATAATTAATGATCATCCCAAGTAGTTGCAAATGCTATCTCTATGTTACCGATAATGAGTTGATTGCTCAGAGAGCAATATATGTGTGTGTATTTATGTGTATATATCTATCTATCTATCTATATGTGTGTATGTATATTATGTATAGATAGATATAGATATCAATAGACACATATATATATATATTAGAGAGTAAAAATTATCTCATACTTGATTATAGAGACAAACCCAGGATCAAATCTTTACTCAAACTGCCATGTTATTTCAGTTCTTTCATTTTCAAGCAAGTGATACAGATTGTAAGTGGTATGAGAGTTTAAAGGAAGGATGGATCACTCAGCTAGAAGGGTTAATTGTTAGAGAGACATCTAGGTGGCAATAAGTAGAATTCTGGACCTGGAATCAGGATGACCTAAGTTCAAATCTTGCTTCAGACATCTGTTACCTGTGTGATATAGGCAAGTCATTTAACCTCTGTTTATCTAAATTTCCTCAACTATAAAATAGGGATAATAGTAACACCTACCTCAGTGGGTTGTTGTGAGGATCAAATGAGATTTTTTTTTCTTAAATGCTTAGCATAGTGCCTGGCACATAGTAGGTGTCATATAAATACTTTGTCCCCCTTCCCTGTATTTTTCCTTTCTCAGTCATGAGCAGCTTCATTGAATACATGGACATTTAAGAATGGATAAAATGAACAGATAATCTGAAGAAGAGAAGTGGGGACAACATGAGGAAAAGGTAGAAAGGTATGACTAACTTTGGTGGATTTAAAGGTATGTGATTTTTCTAGGCCTAGAAGGCAAACACAACTAGTTGCTAAATGGGAAGACTGGGAAATCCCTCATGTAGAAGATAGTACTTGAGATGAAACTTGAATGAATTTATGGATTACAAGAGATGGAGGTGAGGAAGGAGAACATTGTCGTCATGGAGGTCAGCATAGGCAAAGAAAGAGTGGCAGGATATGAAATGTTGTCGATAGAACACAACAAGTAGGCTATTTTGGTCCCAACTAAGAATTATAAGAGGGAATGGATATCAATTAATTCAGGAAAGAGGGGTTGGAAGTGAATTGTGAAGGACTTTAGATTAGATAGATATAAATATATATACACCACATACATATATTTATACATATGCACACATGTGTATCTGTGTGTGTATGTATGTTAGTTATATGTATATGTATATGTATGTGTATATGTATGTGTATATGTATATGTATATGTATATGTATATGTATATGTATATGTATATGTATATGTATATGTATATGTATATGCTTTATCCAGCAGAATATGACCTGTTTTCATTCAGGAACTCAAGGATGGATGTAATATCCAATTTTGTATTTGTATCCCCAGTGCCTAAGACTGTGCCTGGAAACTGGTGATTAATAGATGCTTTCAATTATTAAAATAATTCTAAAGATAATATTAAGCCATGGAAGCTTTATAGAGCAAGAAAAAGTGAGATGCCCAGACCTGTACTTTGTTTCTTCAGCAGCAACAGGCAGTATCTGTGAGCTCATGCCAGGGTCTCAACCAAGAGAATGTCATTCTTATATACTGCACGATGTCACTCAACAAGTCCCATCTTTAAATTGCCAATGCTCAGCTGCTGAGTCTACTTCAGTAGACAGCCCTTCACATAATGGTAGAGCTGAGACTTCTTCAGGTCCTTTGAATTTCTTGCCCATCCACTGCTCAGTGTCTTTACCTTGACTAAACTGGTTGTACAATTACCGTACCTGACAGAGATAGGATGAAATCAGTCACCAGTTTTAGATGTGAAACCTTCAGAGGTGAAAGATGGGAGATTTTAGCAGTGAGGCCACATTGAGTCTTTTGTTTTCAATCAGAAACCTAATAAAACTGTAAATCAGGGAGCTTACCTTGCTTTCCCTTTTACCCTTCAGTGTGAAGTATCACTTTGGGTCATTAGAGATAAAAACAATAGTTGGATGATAGATCTGGTGTATCACTGAAGGTCACCTGACAAGTGGCCTTTGAAGAAAACCACCTCAGTAAGTCAAGTAAGATGAATGCTCTACTGTCAATAGTAGCTACAGTGTTCCTAGGAATAAATGGAGGAAGGATTCCTTTTCTTAAAGTTATGAAGGAGAAAAGAGTCAGGGGACAAATGATGATTAACATGTTTTTCACTGTATTTTTTTCTAGTCATGATTTTTTTTTAAATTTTCTGTGAATCATGGAATACCACAATACATACAGCATTAACATTTCAAAGCATTCAAAGGGCAGAGGAGAGATGAGTGGAGAGGGAAAGTAGATTGCCACATTTTACCAATGATGAATTGCATGTACAAAATGACATAATGGATATTATCCAGAATATGTATGACTTACAAAACATGTGCTAGCCATGTGGCAGGAGGAAAAAATAGTAGAGTCACACTGCTAACCACCTAGTTTCAAGAGCTCTAGAGATGTCCCCTAGCACTACATTAGTTAGATGTCTTGTAAAATGCTTATATCAATCTTTTTCATGACCAGAAATTATATGGCAAAGAGAGCTAAGGATGGGCAGGGATCATTTGAAGGAGTATCCACAATACTGCAATCACACATCCATTTTTATATTGAAGGTTTTTATTTCTTTGTTTATTTTCCAGGACTCCTTAAGAGACATCTTCGGGGATAAGATGTTCCAAAATTCAAGTGAAATTTATCCGGTTTATACACAAACTTCAATGTCTAGCTCAAGTCCTTCCACATCTGTAAAGACCCCCTTAATTATCACAGCTCATATAGACTCCTCCTGCCTCTTAAATTATAGAACTCTTATAGGCTATATTGTATAACAAAGTATATGGGTGTGTATTTGCATCTGTTTTATATATGTGTGTAATATCATATAGACATGCATATACATGAGTGTGTACCTGTGTAGGAATATATGCATATATTGTTTATATGAATATAGTTACATATGTGTATACACACATATTCCAGGTTCTAGAAATAACTTATTCTAGTTTATTGAATAAGTAATATGAATAACTATGACCCTAAAGTTAATAATATGTGCATATCTTTGCTACTCAGATATACTACTAATATACCTAGAATGTAATGAAATAAAAAAGGGGAAAAAAGATCTTTATGTATGTGCACACAAACACACACATATATATTCACATATGTATGTGTATGAGTGTATGTAAATATATGGGCCCATGTTTATGTGTGGGTATATGTGTGTGTATGTAACAGCCCTTTATAGTAGTAAAAAAAAAATAAACTAAGGGTGTGTCTTAATATTGGGGGATGGTTAAGGAGATTGTAGCATATGAATGTAATGGAATATTATTGTGCCATATAAAAGGATGAAATAGACATTTTCAGAGGAAATTGGGACAATCTCTATAAAATGATGCAGAATGAATTTAGCAGAAGTAAGAAGACACTTTACACAATGATAAAAATGTTATGGACAAAAATGACTTTGGAAGTGAATCACAAGTTCAAAGGAATGAAGATGGAACAAAAGCCTTATATGCTGCTAGAAAGGTGATCAACTTAAATGTATAAAGTAAAATACATTTTTTTTTCTTGGACATGGCCATTACAGGGATTTGTTTTGCTATATTTTGCAGCTATATATTTCAGACTTTTATTTTTTCAGGTTTCATTTTCGTTTGATCAAAGGGTGGAGGTAGTTGGAGGAATAGGTTTTAAAAAAAGGTTAAAACAACACCAAATAAAATGTATGCTGTGTCAGTTATTTCAACACAATATATTGCTGTCTGTTTGCTGTGCAGTGAAATTGCTCTGGATTCAAACTCAGGCCCTTGACTACACTGCCAATGCTAAGTGATGGGGGAAAATCACTATTATATGTATGCGTATATGTACGTGTGTGTGTGTGTGTGTATATATATATATATATATATATATATATAATTACAGGTATGCATGTATGTACATGCCTATGTTTGCACATATGCATTGCCTTAACTTAAAGAATTGCTACTGATATTATTTGTTCCTGAGAATTAATGAGGAGTTTTTACTGAAAAAAAAATCATGTGACTGTGGAAACTGGAAACATTACAATTTTTGAATCATTATATTCTTAAGATACACATGCAAGTATATATATATATATATATATATATATATTATATATACACATATATACACATGTATACACACATACACACAAATATATACACACATGTATATACATATATGTGTATGTGTGTATGTATATGCGTGTGCGTGTATATGTGTGTATATGTATATGATTGTGCGTATGTGTATACACACCTACATATACATACACATACATACATATATACATGCACACATATACATGCATATATACATGTATACATACATATATACATACATATAAATATGTATGTGTGTATGTATGTATATGTGTGTGTGTATGTGTGTGTGTGTGTGTGTGTGTGTATATACACATATACACCTACATACATACACTTTCATTTTAGGCATTAATCAGGCAATATTAAAACATACCCTTTAAAACTTAGGGATTAGACTTGAAGAAAACGATTTATTATAGTGCAAAATGTGATGATCGCTTTACCAAGACTTCATGTCAGTGTAATCTAACCTAAATACCAATATTGACATATACACATAACATATAAGTAGTATATATCTAGTGTATATGTGTATTTATGCATACATGTGTACAGTGTTATAAACATTAGTGATGTTTTAAATCATCAAATATATGGCATATTCATATGTATATATCTCTCTGCTCATCTATAGCTTCATGTGATTATCATGCCTTACGTGGCGTCTAAATGGAAAAGAAGGTCCACCAGATTCCTGTGGTTGTGATTGATAATACATTTACATTGACTCCCTCTAATAGGATATTCATGATTAATAAAATGAGCTCATCATAATAAATGAAAGAGGAAAATGCAAATGTGTGAGCAAAATATGTATTATGACTTGCATATTGATGAGAAGATCAGCGAATTAGTCCATTGGTATCTATATTTGAGACTGGCACAAATAGGTGGGCCCAAATTTAAATCAGAACAGAGCAAAGCTACATTACATTTTGCTGTGATTTTAGAGATCCCACATCCTATTGACTGAGTTTCTGACTCTCTGGACTTCATTATTGCCTTCCCAATCTGAGACTTGGCTCTGTGCCTGTGGTCCTATTGGCACATCCCTCCAACTTACTGTTCTCTTTCTCCTGTGTAAGAGCTTCTTATAGGGGCCTTTATTTTGGAAAAGTGCCAGGGCAGGACACGTACTTCATTCCTCATCTGATTGGCTTTCTCTCTGGACTTTCCATATTCCCACATGAGTACCACCACCCTTATCCTGCTTCTAATTATCATGTTCCTTTTCTGTGTTGTCTTTCTTCTTTAGAATTTGCTAATTTCCTTGAAGGCTGGGACTGTCATTCTTTTTGTTTTCACATAGATCCTGTAACCTAGCACAGTCCTTGACACATAGTAGGTGCTTAATAAATACTTTAGTGTTTGCCACTCTCTATCTCTTTGTCTCTCTGTCTCTGTTTCTGTCTCTCTCTTTATATGTGTGTGTTTATGAAATACTAATATGTTACATTTTGTACATGCTGTCTCAAGTATAAGATATAAGGTTCTCATGAATCACACACATACCACCCACAAGTCATTTTTAACATAATGATATGTTCTGGATTTATGTTAAAATAGGTGAACAAATCAATAATCTGATGTGGTATGGTTATAAAACTTAGAACATTGAAGATTCCCAAGAATAAATGTTGGATGTGATCCATAGGGAAATTTAAAGACTCATGATGGGCCAAAATGGAATGTAACCTAATTCTATCGGTGACTTTCAGGCCAAAATGCTATTAAAATATAATGGAGACTGTGCATCCTCACAACAAAAGGTGGGCTAGTTATTTATTGAGAGCCTTCAAAAACACACATGGACAGCCTGCAAGTTAAAAAAAAATGTCTTAAAGAAAGTTCACCATGTTGTTGTGCGGATCCTTTATGGAGTATATATGGAAGAAAATGAGTAAGAATTATAGGTTATGAGAAGGTATGGATGTATGACAATTCTTTCTGATAGAAGAAATGCCTACATTTTATGAAATCACAGATCCATTGATAAATAAACTCTATTTCATGGATAATTGCATCTTCCAATGAAGTCCTTCTGTGTTTCATTATAGTGTTCTGGAGGGTTATGCAGTGAAGAGAGAATCCTGACAAGTCCTACTAAACTGGAAAGGCTTTGAATACAAATCCTGTGGTGGAAAAATGCATTTCTTTGTACAAGGACAAAGCTAGTGAAATTGAAGAAGTTTCATTATTAGTATTAGTTTGGCCACAGGATAATGATTTGGATGATTGTGTGTGTGTGTGTGTGTGTGTGTGTGTGTGTGTGTGTAGGGAAGCCCCTCAGGAACACCATTTACTAAAGCATAGTAAGAACTGTTTATCTACAATGGTGGAGAGGGAATATTCTTGAAATATTGAAAGATCTCCCCAACTACATCAGAATTTCTTTTAGAACTACAATTGTTCCTTTTTTTCTTTTTCTTGAGTTCCCCATAGTACTGAAAACAGGGAAAGACACATGGGGCATGTTACATAAATATGGTTTATTTCCTCTTAATAATAATAACTATGCATGCATGTGTTTGTTTGTATGTATGTATAGATTTGTGATAATGTAATAAAATTAATGTAGTATATTATTTATAGTCACACATGTCCCGATGTTCCTTCTAACTGGGTAGATTTAAATAATGAATAGAAAGCTGGCTTCAGAACTTGAATACTTGAGTTCAAATCTTTCCTGTGACACTTCCAGCATATATGAACACAGCTACTTAATACGTAAGCGCTCCCGAGAAATTCTCAATGACTGTAAATTAGAGAAGTCAACAATAATAACAACAACCACCACTAAAACGTTGACAACAATGAAAACAACTACACTTGTCTGCATTTCTCGACTCTGCATTTCCTTAACAGGAAGCTTCTCGTGTCAATGAAATCATGGTTCCAGAATTCTTATTTTCCATGAAGATGCAGCTCCCTCTGATATACTATGCAATCTTTAAAAAAGTCTCTCTTAAATGCTCTCTCTGAGATTCAAGGGTTTTTTTAATCTATAAAATAAGGTGGCTGGCATTATATTATGGCAAGTAGTCATATATACATATTTATGTATGTGTAAATAATTAAACACATAAATTTATATGTATATTCACATATGTACACACAAAGAAAATTATATATAAGTATCATGGATAATATCTAAATAACTTTAAAATGTAAAAAGGCATACATTTTGTAATATAAAATTTCTGTTAGTAGAATGGGAAACCTAAGTAAAAAAAAATAAGGAAGAAGCCATTTTAAGCTTCATGGAGAAAGTCTGACTTAAACTGAGCTTTAAAATTTTGGGTTGGGGGAGAGGTATAAGGAAACCAAGGCAAAGAAGTAATAGAAGACATAGACCCTATGGGTGTCTTGGTATTTATGTATGTTCTAATTAGCTCACAGTCTAGAAAGTGGAACATGGAGAATTTAGGGTTGTGTATGGACACTGAAGTCATCTGTCCATGCTGTTCATATTGGCAGGAAATTATTAACTATTCTCTTTGTTTTGTTAGTCAGTCAGTCATTCAGCTAATAGGCATGTAAGTGCTTACTATGTGCCAGCCACTGCACTAGATGCTAAGGATATAAGGGAAGGAAAAAAAAAAGATAAGATAATCCCTGCTTTCAAGAGCCTCATAGTTTAATAGGAGAGACATCATGCAAACAACTATGCAAATATACGATATATAGGAGAAATTAGAGATTGTCGAAAGAAGGAAGGGACTAGAATTAAGGAAGATTGAGAAAGGCTTTTGATTGAATAAAATTCCCATAGTCTCCCATAGTCAAGCTTTCCTCAAAGGCAATGAAAAAGACTCGTTGAGGGCCTAATGAAGAAAAATGAGATATGTGAGGAGATCACATCTCTCTTCACAATTTGACTATTGTTGAACTTTGTGGTCACAGCTGATTTTCCTGTTCATACCGATTTCAATCCAATTCACAAAATGGGTAAGAATGTACCTTGTTGAGGAAATGAAAACTACTTTCATATGTTTCACATAATGGCCAATTTGTGTCCATTTCCTACCTTGTTTACCTCTTTTTCTAGCTCAGGAAATCATAAGCAGCTGATTTGGGGAGTCACACACAATTTTGCTATGTGATTCTCCTATGGGCATTTTTTATCAGAGCACTCACAATCCCATCAAAATGAAAATATGGAACCCATTTAAATAATCAGTTAATTTCCATAAACACAGAAATCAATGCATTTTTAGAAGTGACATAATATCATACCATTGTGTTAATGTCAACTGTTGCATGGTGTATAGAGTATTGGTCTGGGACACAATAAAATCTATGTGTAACTTCCATATGTGACACTTGCTGGCTTTATGACCTTGGGAAGGTCAATTTGCTTCTATGCATATTACTTTCCTCATCTATAAAATGGGGATAATAATGCCAGTATAGTTAGGTACGAATTAGTGAGAATAATGAAACCTCTGAAGTGGTTGCATGTATTTAGACTTGCACTGAAGTGATAATTATGTAAATATAGTTATTTGAAATATGCAATGTGAATTTCAATAATATGACCACTTTAGGGGATTCTTTATTCTCACTAATTGCAACCCAGGTGAACTGCCAATTTCACAGGGTTGTTTTGAGATTCAAATAAGGTAATGCATGCAAAGCACTTTGTTGAACTTAAGGGGAAAAAAACACTATGTAAATGTTAAATAGCAGCAGTAAGAGTGTCACCATCCATGTTTTCTTTATGTCAGATGTATAAAATAATGGGCTATATGTTTGTGTGTATGCAGACTCAACATTGCATTACTCTGTGTATTTATGCATGAATAAATATATACATATATGTGCATATGTGCTTGTGTTTATGTGAATACTCCAAGGTACTGAGATTTAATCAGCATCATCATTTCAATAGAAAATCCTTAAACTGAAGCGTAACTCAATCTATCTAGCACTTAGGAATTAAGTCTTAGGGAGACTGACTCTAAGACACATAGATGTTGAATAACTTACCTAGAATCTTACTGCTATTAAGTTCCAGAGGAGGCAGTGAGGTGACAAACTTTATAGAGCACCAGTCCTGGAATGAGGAGGACCTGAATTCAAATCCAGCCTTAGACACTTACTAGCTTTGTGACCCTGGGCAAGTCATTTAACCTTGATTGCCTCCAAACATATATACATACACACAATACACACACCTACACACACATATGTACACAGATACACATATTATATATACACACACTCATATGTACACACACATACATACATTACATACATATATAGTTTTAGAGTCAGTTTTTGAATCCACTTTTCCCTGATGAGACAGCATAGTGCAGTGAAAGTTTACTTGCTCTGTCCTAAGGAATGACCTCTCTATTTGTTCCTTGAAATAAGAAGCCAGAAGGAAGTTGCAGTTAAATGGAAATATATGTATATTATATTAATCCCATATATTACATAATAATAATAAAATATATAATATATTACTTCTCCCAGTAATGGCAGATAAAGAAATTTGTTTTACTAACAATTCAACCACACAAAAAACAACATTTCCTGAGACATTTGGTCAAGAGGATAGATAGCAATGACCATTCGCAAAAAGCCCATGGAGAAAGTAATTAAAGCTTATGCCCTGGCATCTGTTCCATAGGATGAAGAGAGTTAGAAAAAAATCTTAAAACAACTCAACATGGTCCAACAAATTAACTCAATATATAATCGATAGCAATAGGTGAGGCTGCTGAAAGATACTTTTGAACATATGGTTTAACAGTAAGGAATGATAGCTGTTAGAGACATAGAGAACACATAAAAGAATAAAGCATATTCACCACCAATGCATTCTTCAAGAAAAACATCAGAAGGTGCTATACACTGAATTTTAAGAAACAAAATTCACATTTTGCAGATATGAATTACTAATTACAATATGGTGATCATTTCTTAATCACGATTGCATTATCAGATCACTAAATTGCCAGGACAAAAATAAAAATTAGTGTGACTCAAGAAGAAAGGGAAAAAATAGAAAGAAAATATACCACACAACTAAAACAACTCCAAACTGGCCTATGTAAACATATTATAAGTTCTGAACAAGAAACAATGTGACAAAAATGATAAGGAACTTGTCCCAGAATCAAGAAAATCTGAGTTCAAGTTGAGGACCTTCCAAATACTCATCATGTGACCCTATACAAATCATAACCTCTCAGCCCCCCTAGACAACTTGCTACGCTGTAAATTACATAAGGATTTCCAATCTTCATTGGTATAAGTTTTCCCACAAGGAGTTCACTACATTTATTTCTAGCAGATCTAGACCCTCTCAAAAAATTAAGCTGAAATATCAATAGTCAAAAGGAAAATGACAACAATGATTAACTATTTTATGGGTGAAAAGTTTATTCAATGTAAATCCATAAAACAAAATAAGACTTAAAGGAATAAAATTCTGCATTGATCACAAAATATTTGATTTTCTTACCAAGTGAATTTAAGTCAAGATATGTGGAAATGAAAGGCAACACTGGTTTATATAGAAAACTTGACTGCAAATGTTATATTTTGATATAATATTAATAGCATCACTTCATACATCGCAGGAAAAATGAGTGTTAAAGAAAACTCGGAAAGGAATTACTGTGACAAGTCTTCCCAAGGTCATTTAAAAGAGAAATTGAAGGAATAACAACAAAAAGACACACACACACACACACACACACACAAAGACAAAAGTTAGTTTATGGTGGAAATAGAAAGTTTACTAAAGCGAACAACAGTGGGAAAGGTATTCAGATGATACAAGTGTAAGTAGGGACTGTCCATGCATGAAGAAAAAATAGTGAAGACAATTAATTGCCAATTTTTAAGATATAAAAAGAAGGGAAGGTAGAAAATACATAAAACAAATCTTGAACATTATTACTATCCAAAGAAGGCAATCAGGGAACATCATTAACTCTTAGCTTATGTGCCTACTTACCTGAGTATATAAAATTTTATGAGAAACATTTACATATGAATCAAGGATATTCTTGGTGAGCATATTAGAAAAGTATAAGTGGGCTTCTACAAGATATATTGCATATAAAAAATACAAATGACATTGCATAGTAGACCATATCATTTACCATCACACGTTTGATTGAAAAATGTAGAGACTACAAAGCCCTACTTGTGTTTCATTGGTTGTAACCTATTTTTAAAAACATTTGATTTAAGAGAGATAAAGGGGGGAAAAGTTAAGTGTTCTCCTTCACATGGTTTTGAAGGAATTATAAAAGATTCCTTGAAAAATTTGATAGTACAGATAATCCACTAGACCAGTGGTTTGTAAATTGTGTATGTGTGTATCTTGGAACACTTTAGCATTCTAATGAAGACTATAGATACATTTTTTTCAGAATATTTTTAAACAATTCAAGTAAATGCTAGATTTCAGTTAGATAGTAGTAAAAATATGTATATTTTCTTATTCAATTCAATAACCATTTAGAACCATGAATCCAGGTAAGAAGCTGTGCTCTAGATAGCTACTCACCAATGATAGTTGGCATGGCATTGGACAGATCCTCCACAAAGTCTAAGAGAAATTCCCTATAGATGGTAAGGTGCTCCTTATTCTCCAATTTGAAGATGGCATTGTTTGGACTGCATCAAAATGTAATAAATGTAGATGCTAATTAATCTGTGGCTTCTTATCACTGTGATGAGTTGGCCACAGGAAGTCCATCTAATGCTCTAGGGGCCTTCTCCAATTTCTTATAAATACATATTAATAAAAATACATAGAGACATATACACACCTATGTAGTATCATACACATATATAGGATACACATATGCTTGATAAATATCACATGCATGTATATATATACATATGTACATGTGTATACGCATGCACACACACTTGTGTTTATAGTGTTAATTATCATGAATTTTTATAAATACATATCTAAATAGATCTGTGGACTCATTAGTTGATCATTTCTTCCAATGATTAATAAACAATCAACCATAAATACAACATTAACCACAAACATTTATTAAGTGGCTACTACATTCCTTGAAGTCATAAAATCATAGATTTAGAGTTGGAATGATTTTAGAGGGCTAATCTTTTCTCCTCATTTTATAAATGAGAGAATCAAGACCCAGAGATCTGAAGTGATTAATTGGCCTAGAATCCCCAAGTTACAAGTGTCAAGATCAGAATTTCCAGGAGTAAATCCATCATTGTTTTCACTTTTCTAACATTGACTCTTCGTCATTACTCCACTATGGCTGCAACATTCTATAAGGCTAAGCTGTCTCTCTTTTTTTTAGCTCAAAGCCTGATTAGAAGTGATTCCATATGGCTGCTACATTTTGGCTCTCAACCTTTGCCAGCTCAAAACTGTTTAGGCACTCCTTTCTTCATCTCTCATTATGCAGCTCTCCTTCATTGTCTCTGCTTCTTTCTACCCTCTTTGCTCTCCCAACCCCAAAACCAAAACAAAACAAAACAGAATTCCTACATTTTCCTCAGTGATAATATGTCTCTTGTGAAAAGAGACCAGTCTCCTGGAAAAAGAAGTCCTGACAAAATGTCCTTCTGACTGCAATAAACTAGAAAGTATGTACTATTATCCAATCTTCTTCCATTAATTTCTAACTTACATTCATACATTCATGTAAGGATTCATTTGGGGGAAAATATGGATTTTTAAATACAACATCCAGAAACCTTGCTTTTTGTTTTATCATCACATATTTCCCTTAATATAAATATTTTTAAACTGAAACTTAGTGAGTTTTTGGAACAGAGACTTAAAGGAATTTTACCATTCAGATCTTGACAAGTCATCAGTCTATGGCCACTATCTGTGAGCAGCATATCTCTAGAAACAAGACTATCTACATTATTTTTTTTCAAGTCATTTGGGAAAAGAGATTTTAAAATCTCTCATGGCAAATCTTGTGTTTAAGGAAAAAAAGTCATCCTTTAAACTCTTTAAAAATCTATTTGCCATGTACTAGGTGGAGGAAAGAGATCAGCTTACACATTGTGTGTGAATTTCTTCTTTGATGTTTGTTTGTTTTTTCTATTTCATTTCAAAGTATCATCATTTTTAGCTGGAAAAGAGATAGTAAACAAGGTGGTTTCCCTCAGAGAACACATAATTGCATTTTTGAGCAATTTCTTCTACTTAAAATTCCTTCAAAAATAGGACAAGATAAAGTCCCTTAGAGTAGTTGTGGTGTGTGAGTGGTGGGGATGGGGGAGGGGTTGGATAATATTAGAATGTAAGAGCTTTTACTTTTAGAAAACATTTTTACATTTCTGTAATTCACTCTTACTTGTTTACTCTTTAACTGGTCCTTTTGGGCTGCAATAAATAGTCTTTCCAAATCTCAGAGCCTGTACTTCTGATTATATGCACATTCCTCACAGAACCATTAACAAGGAAGAGTGTGGAATGTCTTCTTTATATCTTGATTATAAGAGAGAAGAGACAGAGATAAAGACAGAGACACAAAGAGAGAGAAAAAATGAAAGTTAATGGAGAAACAGAATTTCTTAGATGATTGAAAAGCTGGTTTAGATTAAATACAGGAGCACAGATTAAATAACCTTTTAATTTGTTCATAATTATTCTGGGCCACTATGTCTGAGGTACTATCTGCTCCTGGGAGAGAAGTAGAATTCTACCCTCAATTATCACAGATAGGCCCATGTAGTGTCAAGCCATCAAAGGAAGTCTCTCCTCACTGCTATTGTAATTGTTATTGTTGTTGTTTTTGTAGCAACTTTTTAAGACTATAAAATGTGAAACAGTGACCAATCTGCATTGGAAGAGGGAGTTTCCATACATAGAGTTCCTTACAGAAATCACATCAAAGGCCCCCAGATTATTTTTTAATTTAAGATTATTCACATACTTCAACTAGAGTATGAATGGAGGGAATGTATACTTTCTAGAGCTGCCATTTCATAAATCTCCTAGGTGGAATGGTAGTTGGTGGAATGAGCACTGAATTCAAAATCAAAGAACAGAGTTACAAATCCCTGTTTTGCAGTTTACTGCCTTAGGACACTGGACAAATCCCTGAACCTCTCTGGCTCTAAGTTTCACCCGCTAGAAAATTAGGGGTACATTGGATCACCTCTAAGAACTTTTCTTGCCTTAGATTCATGGAATGATGATTCCGTGACCATGTGACCTGTGGTTATAAAAATATACTGTGTCTGTATGGAGGAAGGGCTCAGGATGGTCTGGGATGTGATGTTGATGTGGTGGGAAGAGATAACACTTAAAGAGCCTAGGAAGTGTCAGTGAATTCTCTAGCAATAGTGGCCTCTCCCACTGACATTTAAAGATATTACCCTGTTTTTTGTTCTCTAGGGAATTCCACCTACTTCTTTCCCTTGTACATGAAATTGACGATAGAAATTAGTCTTTTCCTTCCTTCTTTTCTTCCTTCCTTCCTTCCTTCCTTCCTTCCTTCCTTCCTTCCTTCCTTCCCTCCAACCCTCAGTAAATATATATCAATATTATTATTCCTAGCACATGAGGGTTTTTTTATTTTATAGAGTATACATATTCACAAAAATATTATGAACTATTAGATTAGATTTGATCTCTATGTTCTATTCCATTTCTGAAGTTCTGTGATTGTCTGATTGGATTCATGATTTTTTTTTGGACTTGCAGTGTGGCATGGTTTTGGGAGCCAGGATATATGAACTATTCTAGTTCTAAGTCTAAACTCACTAAGTGACATTGAGCTTGTTACTTCTCTCTGTGGCCAAGCTTCCTCATCTGTTCAATCTGGAATTTGGATTACAAAAGTCCTAAGGTCTTTTCAATTCTGACAACCTATGACTTGGGGTAATATTAATTGTCTATTAATATATCATAAATTTCATACTAAATCCCACATTTTCTTAAGTATCAAACTTTTTGCTTATCTATTGAAACATAAAGGTTACTTATTTACGTGGCAATTATAATAGTCTTCTTGCAACTTAAAACTGTATTTCTGTCTTTCTTTGCTACCTAAGGAAGCTGGGTAAGGACAGCATCACATAAAATTTGTATGTAAGAATATTGTTTCTTTGCTCTTTATCACTTTTGTTTTCTCTATAAAATCATGTCACCTCTACTTTCATTCTTAACCATTAAACCCATTATTATAAGAAATATTTCTAAAAGAAGTCAAACCAAATAGTTTTTTTAAGACCTTCTGTAGGAAGAGTCTCCCACTGATACTGAGAGTAGGTGTGAATGTTTTATTGTCAGTTTTCAGGCACCAGGGTTGGTCATTACAATTATTAGGAGTTTGAGGGGCTTTTAGTGCTACTGTCATGGCGATTCCAGTCGCTGGGTATATTGCTGTCTTGGTTCCCCTTCCCTTACTCTGAATCCATTCATAAATGTCTTCCCATGTTTCTTAGCATTCCCCACATTCATCATTTCTTATATTGCTATAATGCTCCATTCCACTATATGATTTGTTCTGTTATTACTTCAAAATGTTTTAAGTTTCTAGAGTTCAACTTTATTGTCTCCTTTGGTGTAATTTCCCATGAAAATTGTTCTAGATCATTTTTGATTACACTGGAATCATTACCTACTTTCTTTTGAATAATTTCTTATATTTCATTTTTTTAATCTCTCCCTTAGATATTTCTGAAGAGTATAGAGCAAGTAACAGGTTCCAGAGATTATTGCCATCATGTATACATAACAAATTGGTAAGGCTAAAAGTTTGAAAGATATAGAAAGACTCTTGTAAAAGGTAAAAATTCACTTAACCATTTTGGCATTATGCCAATACTCCAATGTGCCAATGAATATATGAAATCATTGTTGTGAACATTCACAACCATTCATGCCTTTCCATCACATGGGAATCACATATATCCTCACCCAGTTTCATCACAGAGGGTATACTCACCACATTTGGGGGGGGTGGATGTTCCTTGAGTTCTCTTGATATCACACAAATAACTTTAAAACATGTTGAATACATGTTAGTTATCACTCAGTCTCTGCATATAATCAATAACATTCATTTCTGCTAAGACATTTGGAGCATTGAATCATAAACTAGGTGTTGGAAGGACCTTTGGAGGATATGTTATTCAAATCAGTTACAGTTAATAAAAGTGAAAACTAGAGAGTTTAAGTGACTTAACCAAGCACAAATGTGTGGTAGGTGTTACACCCAGAACTTGAACTCAGGATCTCTGTGTCCACATAATTTTTCTAAGAATAAACATTATCACACATCTCCTGGATAATTCATTGTTTTCAATGTGGCTGCATGCAAACACTTTAATGTCCTCTTTGGCCATTAAGTGATCAAAAATACTTCACCCATTTTCTTCTCACACCATTGATTATTCATAGAATATTATTGGTAACTGCTTTTGGTTTTTAGATAAAAGCAAAGTTAACTCCCATTGTATTTAAGTGAAGAGAACAGCTTGATGACTTTTAATAAGTCTTATCTTGTATAAAAATTTAAAAACATAAAATACAGTCATGTAACAATTAGTATTACTGTTGTAGAGAGATAAATGAATTGACTCAAAAAGCAGTCATTCACTCAATCCATCACTGACACCTTCAAAGAAATCAAATTCTAGTTTTCCAAATTGTATTTGTGAGTCCAGGAGTCTGGAAATTGATCCACCATTTTTATGTGACAATACATCCTAGGGAGTTATCCCTTGACTAATAACAAGGTCCCATAAAGGAAGAAATCACTCGGTAGTCAGTCTCTTTTCTGTAACCTTCCTTTTCTCTTTCTCTCTCTCTTTCTCTGTTCTCCTAAAATGCCTTGAGAAGCCCAATCACAGCCTACCTTCTCCTTCCCTCAAAATACACATGCTCAATTTCTTTGTCCCATTAAAATACTATGTGAAAGCAGATAGATGAGAAATATAGGTTTGATGCTATGTCCCTAAGAATGTTACATTCTTTTTTGAGACAAAATAGTCAAAGATTGTAACTATAGTTATAGTTAAACTATTACTATAGTTGTAACTATAACTTTGGTCTTTGGAGAGCCAGATTGAAGGTCTCCCCTTTTTTATGAGGGAGGGCAAAGGAAAGTTGTTTTCTTTCCTGCTCTAGACCTATGAATTTATGATCCTAAGTACTATAGAACTCACAGATGGAACATAGATATTATAGTTATGGATTTACTCCATCACTGAAGAAATAATTTCAGTTTTAAACTGCCTTCCCAGACAGACACATCCTGTGAATTACTTAGCTGATAAAATACTGAGAATTCACTTAATTCCCACAACAAACACATCATAATACCCTATTAGAAGATGGCAAGTGTATTTATTACTAAGTCATGAAAGCACTGGTTATGGAGATGGACTATTAATCCATTTTGCTCTGCATACATGGGTTCAAATTCCATCCTCATTAATAGCAGTTTTAGGGCAGGTAGGTGAAGCAGTAGATAGAATGGCAGACCTTGAGTCAGGAAAACTTGAGTTCAAATCCAGCTTCAGACATTTATTGGCTGTGTGACTCTGGGCAAGTCATTTGACCTGTTTACTTTTCTCATCTCTAAAATGAGCTGGAGAAGGAAATAACAAACCAATCCAGTATCTTTGCCAAGAAAATATAATAGGGTTACAAAGAGTCAGACATGATTGAAAACTACCAAATAATGACAAAAAGTAAATAAAAAAAATAAATATAAAATAAATAAATTGTACTAATTCATAAATTTATACAAAATTAAAAATCTAAGAAGCTACCTATTAACCTTGATCCTAGATATGAAAACACATAAGTTCACACAAAATAAAGCAAATTAGATTGTCTCATTAAGATCCCCAAACTATATGGGTAACTTTGGTGGTGAAGTGGTAAATAGAGATGGGGACAGAGAGGGCAGAAGTGGGGCTTTTTATTGGAGGCACAAAGGAGAATAAAGGAAGTGCTTGCATGAGTATGGCCTTTTGGAGCTGGGGAACCTGAGGCCTAGTGTCCATATATGACCTTCTAGGTCCCTGGATGAGTCCTTGGACTGAGTCCAAGTTTTACAAAATAAATCCTTTTACTGAGGGGATTTGCTATATGCAGTTTGGATTCAGTCAAAAGACAACACTTGAGGACCTAGAGTGCCACATATGGCCTGGAGGCTGCAGGTTCCCCACTCCTGCTATATTCTCCCCACTGCGTTTAATTTACCCAGAGGTCACATGTGTAAGAAATTCCAGCAAAAAAAAAAATATGATTCCCCCTTTGTGAGTTTCCTGTTATCTGTTCTTATGCTTCCACAGGGGTAGGAGGAAAAAATATTACTACTTCTGATAGAACCAGACTTCATTGTACCAAATGATCATTGTGAAGATTATTGCATGGATAAAAGAAATAAAGGAAACATCAGCCTCATATTTAAACAGGTAGTCATTCCTCTAAACTTAGATGCCTCCTCTTCCATGAAGCTTATCATAAATAGCAGTTCCATTAGATTCTTAAAATCTAGCCACTGCTTACTCATGTTCAGATTCCTTGAGAGTCTGCCCAATATGACAGATGTTCTAATAAAGCTTGTCTTTGGCTGAAACAAGACTTGGGTTGAATTCTTTCGGACAGGACCTGGGTGTTGTGATTTTGGGATTCCAGGACCCCTAACCTCTAGACCACATCATATAGTTCCCTGCACCAGGAAAAACTGCCTATACCAAGCTCTTCACCAGCCAAGACTGGAAGGTATGTAAGCCTCCTCCCTCCCCTCCTTTCTTTCTCTGCAGTTGGGGTCACTCTCCAAGCACCAAGGCTTGGAGGTCCTTTTCAGGCAGACAGTTATGAGGCTGTCTTGCACTTAGCCTGATGCTCTCAGGCTCTCGGTCCACTGGGTCAGTTCGAGGCCATGGACCTGGGTACACCTTCCACAGCATAGAGGACAAGGACGGATGCCCTATCTGGAAGTGTATCTGTTAATTCCCTCAGCGCTAGGGAATTGGGGAAAACTGCAGTTTCTTTTTGGTTCCCTGAAGCTGAATTACTTTGGTTCCCTTCCCTCTGCACCTCTGAATCCTCCTTCATGGAGGTTACAGGGAAAGTTAGAACAGCTAAAAATATCTTGGAGGATTCTGGTGGTTTTGTGATTGATCATTAAGGAGTTTTGAAACACCTGTACAACCCTGGTCACTCCTTTCTCCCACTCCCTTCCCTTGAGTCAAGAGGGTATCTGTTAACCCTTCTCATAGGAAAAGAGAGTTTCACCCTTTACCCTTCAGCTACAGCATAGGCCCCACTGGCAATGGCCTTGGGCTCTGGGGCAACCTTTGCCTGGAAGCATCACCCAGGTTCAGAACATCCTGTTCAAGGTAAAGAAGCTAGCCTCCAAACTTGGGTTAAGCTCGGTCTTTTACATTTGTAGTTTTAATTGTTAATGATGAGATGTTGATTCTCTGTGTAATTTGGAAGTGAATTTAACTAAACTGAAGTCACCTGATTCGTAATGGGTTTGTTTCAAGTTTCAAATTGGTGAGCTTAACTTTCTGTATCAGTTATGTCAAGCAACTTTTTGTAATTTGGTTACCACTGAAATAACTTAGCTATTGTTGGTTATTGTTTTAATGTGTAAGCTAGCCAAAAAGTTTGTTTGGGTTATGTATGGCTTGCTGAAAATTTGCAAGTATATAGAAATCTCTAATGATTGGCTTTTTACACCAGGATAAATTTAAGTTTGAGATGTAAATCTTGGAAAAGTTTTTCCTAAGCTGTGATTAGTAAAAATTGCTGTTTGAGGTAAAATCTCATAGGATTTTATGTTGCATTGTCTGACGAGTCATAACCCGTTGATAATAAATAATCCACCATCAGAGAGAAATGCCACAAGCTACTCAGACAAGGTGATAACTGGTGGGAAGTCAGCACTGGGAAAAGCTAAGAGGACAATTTTAGCCTCAGTCTAAGACGGAATCCTCCTGGCTCAGTTTCCCCATTATGTTCTTTTGAAAGGGAATGTTACCCACCTGGCTATTCCTGAGTCTGGCTATGAGGTGGATTTGATACCGCATGGTTAGAAAACTGAATTATATGAATCCAAACAGGGCTAAGGATGTTTTATCCTCTCAAAGTTGGGCCCTAAATCTAGTCCCTGCTTTATATCTGGGCCCTGCAGTCTTTTCTGTCAGATTTGTGTCTTCCAGACTACAGGCCATTCACCTACAGTTGGTAGCAAACAGCGAGTAACAGCCAATGTCCCCACATCATTCCCTGTGTTCAGTTCCAGTCAACCTCCTCTTTGGGACCCCTCGAGGCAGGGACAGCTCTACACCCCTTGCCAGCAGGAAGCAGTTTCAGAAGCTGAGACCTTCACCCCTTACTCCAAAAGAATTTGGGTCCCATTTGTTTGAGGGGGGAATGATGGTGTTGGGATCTGGGCCCCAGAAAGGAAAAACCTTGGACTTTCCTACATGGCAAAATCTCATGAGGCTATAATACATCAACTGGCCTTTTATTGTGTCTACACCCAATCTCCTCTCCATTGTCTTGCCTCCCTATGGCCCCAGCCTACTTCCCACCCTTGATAATTCTATTACCTCATGGATATTTGGCCTCTCCTAGATCCCTCCCATAGTCTTTCTGTATATAAGCACCATCTTGTCTCCATTAAGATGGTTAGATTGTTAAAATCTAGCCACTGATTATATTTTTATAATCTAGCCACTGCTCACTCATGTTCAGACTCCTTAAGAGTCTGCCCAATATGACGAATGTTCTAATAAACCTTGTCTTTGGCTGAAAATAAATAAATAAATAAATAAATAGCTGTCCCTTCTTCCTGTAGGTAATCTTACTTATGTTTATCATAGGTGTTTGCCTGCATATCTCCTTAATATTTATTCTACTATTCCGTACATCTTGTTTATGTGGTTAGACTCATTTACCCCATTTTATTGCAACCTTCTTAAGAAAAGGGCCTATGTCCTTTATAGCTTTCTCTGGTGAAATGTCTTATATATTGAACCGAGATTTGAATTACGACTGGACTTGTATTTTCATACATATGTAAAACTCCTAATGAGAGAATCCTTTTTCCAATGTAGATCAACACCTTTTCTGAAATGTATTGTCTTATAATTGTCTGAATAGTGAGAGTTTTAGCTGGTCACACAAGCAATATACCTCAGAAGTCAAAGTTGAATTCAGGTTTTCTTGACTCCAAAGCCAATTTTCTAGATAATAAGTAAAACTGCTTCTTGTACAAAAATGATATTTAATAAAAGTTTATGCAATTGGTTCCTATATGAATGAACCATTACTAATCACCATGTATAGAAACTCCCTTCCAAATAAGAGTTGTTTGTTTGTTTGTTTGTTTTTGTAAAAGTGGACTTGAAATGGGAGAAACAATGGAGATATGATTATTGTCTACCTTCAAAAAAGCTAAAATGGTAGCAAGGTATTTTTTTATTAAAATATTATCAATGATAAATAAGCAAACATCCAGACAATACATGTTGCATATGCTTCCACACGCACACACACAGATACACACACACACACACATACACACACACACACACACACACATTTGAATGGGGCTGTCTAATGTAATCCGTGTATATTGATGTATATGTAAAGGATATATTTTCCCCTACCTGTCTCCCCACTTTTAAGGTGGCTGAAAATAGACAACACTGTGAAAAATCTAAGATGATTTGAATATTTTTACTCCATTGATTATATATGAATATAATCAATAATTATGGAATAATCAACAAGAAATTAATATAATTACATTACTAACTACTGCTTCTTAGCATCAGTCTGAGATATCTTTTCCCAAATGCTAGACATAATGTAGAAATCCAACAAACTTTTGACATGTTATTTGACATGTTGAATAAAGTGGTTTCTATGAGTTCAATCAATGAAGCAATGAACCAGTAATCAAAGATCATAGATTTAGAGAAGTGAATGACCATTATGATCATCAAATACAATCTCCTTTTTTTTTAAATGAAGACCCAAGGCCCAGAGAGGTTAAGGGAGTTGTCCAATATCGCACAACTATTAAATAGCAGAGCCAATCTAGGTCCTTTGACTACAAATTTGGAAACTTTTCCACTTAATGGGCATCTCTTAAGAATGAAGTTCAAAATACCCAGAGAATAAGTAAAAACAATGAATAGGAAAACAGAAACTTATATAAAGATACCAATGCACATCCCTATTAATGCACAAGGAGTTCAATGAACAACCTGAGACTTTTTTATATTGTGTTTTGATTATTTTTTTCACATGAAAATTCACCTTCTCTATTCTTGACCTCTCTACCCCTCATTAAGAAAGCAATAAAACATCCTTGCTACAAATACACATAGTTAAGCAAAATAAATTTCCATTTTAACCACCACTACCATCATCATTATCAACAATAGAACATCATAGTCTCCATCTGCACTCTGATTCATCACTTCTCTATCACAAAGTGAGTA
This sequence comes from Vombatus ursinus, assembly GCF_900497805.2. Classification (NCBI taxonomy): domain Eukaryota; kingdom Metazoa; phylum Chordata; class Mammalia; order Diprotodontia; family Vombatidae; genus Vombatus; species Vombatus ursinus. The sequence goes on from NW_020954844.1 coordinate 5,032,508, forward strand.
GCATATTTCATTACAGATCCTTGAAACAATGTTTATTCCTAGCGTTGACCAGTGTTCCTAAGTCTGTTAAATTTCTTTGTCCTTATAATGTTATTATTATATAAATAATTCTCTTTGTTCTGCTCAATTCACTCTGCATCATTTCACATGAGACTTCCCAGATTTCTCTGAAACCATTCCCTTCCTCATATCTTATAGTACAATAGTACTTAATAATATTTATATGTTGTACTTGTTCAGCCATTCCCAAGCTGATGGGCACCTACTCAGTTTTCAATTCTTTGCCACTAGAGAAATAAATGCTATAATTTTTGTTATATGTTTGGATTCTTTTCTTTCTTTGATATATTTGGTGTATAGATCTTGTAGTGGTATTACTGGGTCCTGTCCATACCAACAGTTTAAAACCTTTTTGACCATATTTCCAAAATGCTTTCCAGAATGGCTAAAATAGTTCATAGTTCCATTAATAGTGCATTAATGTACACTTTTTCCCATAGCCCCTCCAGTATTTGTCATTTTGCCTCTTTTTTTTTTTAATGAACTTTGCCAAGGTAATGGGTGTGAAATGAAATAAATAAATACTTCACTTGTTTTACTTTGCATTGGTCTAATTTTAACTGATATGTACATATATAAACATATATACATATACATATGCATATACATATACATATAAATTATATATATATATATATATATATATATATATATAGTTACTGACAGTTTGGATTTCTTCCTCTGAAAACTATTCATGTCCTTTGCCTATTTAGGAATTGGAGAATGGCATAGATAGATAAATGTGTATGTGTGTGTGTGTGTGTGTGTGTGTGTGTAATAATATGTGTTTCTACACATGTAGAACAAGGAAATAAGATCAGATGATTCATGGTTAAAAAACCTGATAAGTGTTACTCTAAAAACATTACAGATGTACTGAAGCTCAGAAATGAACTGAGGCAAACAATGCTAAGGATAATACAGAGCTAGGAGGTAATTTTTCAAAGCTCTTTTAGGAAAAAAACAGGGGGCATTGAAAACAGGGAATAAAATTGATTTTCTGTTCAATAGATCTATATGGTTCTTTAAGAAAGGAGGTGAATATTATAGAGAGAATGATCTTCAGCCTGAGAAATATCAGGTAAAAATAGTTAATTGGGAGTTGGTACTCCCCAAAAAAGTAGGAGGTAAAAAGAGATTACCAATGTATCCACAAAGAATCTAAACTATTAGATAAATGGTGAAATCTGGGGATGAATGTATAATTATATCCACCTATGTTAAAGTATTCGCTGTTGTGATTACTGAACTAGGGTCAGTGATATTTGACCAATCAAAGAGAATAAGAGGGGTACCATAAGATTGAGGCAGAATTAGTTTCCTGATTTTCAAATTAAGAGATGGAACTTTCTTCAAATTGTATTTAAGTCAGTGAAATTGACTGAGATTTTTGGCAGAATTTAAGAATGCATTATTTAAAAGGATGCTTTTGAGCATTTAGAAAAGGAAGTAATAAGCACATAGGGATAACATAGTTTCATAAAGAATAGATAGTGTCCTCCTGATCTCATTTCCCCATATAAAATATTACTAGAATGGTGGTTTGGGAGAATTCGATATACTTAGTGAGCTTGCAAGTGAGGCATTTGACAAATCTTCCCATGATATCTTGGGGAGATGATAGAGAAGTACGCTCTAATTTATAATATGGTAAGGTTGTTTAAAGAACTGGTTGAATTGTTATACCCCTCAAAATATTAAACACAGTAGAGAATTGCTAATAAGGAGTACCAAAGATATGTCCATTGAAAATGTCCTAGAAATTTTTTTTATCAATTTGTTGAAAGAAGGCAAAGAGGGTAGCAACCTTATCAATATGAAGATAACACAAAGAAGAGAAACTCATGTGTTAAAATTATACCACCTCAAAAAATTCTGCGCTACAATAATGAGCTGATTACATATAATACACATGTATGTATATACATATGATTCCAATATAAAAATATGTGGGTTTGCATGTAAACATATATTAGAATTTTTATATATGATTAGAATATATAGGTATGTGTGTGTGTGTGTGTGTGTGTGTGTGTGTGTGTGTGTGTATATATATATATATATATATATATATATATAAAATTCTAGGATGTATGGGGATTTCAGGAAGAACTAACACCTCAAGTGTGAGGGATTGCAATGACCTTTTCAGGATGGCTCATACACCTTTGGTTTCCATCTCTCACCTATGGCTCCAGGAAGCTATAGCACGCACACTGGCCATACCCCAGTAATCCATCTTTGCAGCCAGGCTCAACTCTCGTTGAGAGTAACCAACAAGTCTCGACCCATCAATGAGCTAAGGAGATAGATGTCTACTCCAAGTGTGTGAAGACTTTTCCTAGTGGAATGAGCAGATGAGAACACCTTGTTCCAAGAGCCACAAAGGTGGCGGAAATAGGTGCCGTGGATTGGTTAGAGCTTGGTTAGACATCGAAGACAGCAAGATTATCCACTGCAGCCCAGGCCATCACCACTTGTCTTGACTTTTGTCTTGCCACTGCACCTTGCTCTAGAAGAGAGAGTGAGGCTGATTACTTTGTGCAACTCTGCTTTATTCAATCCAATTCACACACAAGTCAAGATATCACCCCATGATGTCATTGATCATTTTCAAAAATAAAGCCCAAACAAGAGCAACAAACAACACATGATTCTAATATAGATAGATAGATAGATAGATAGATAGATAGATAGATAGATATAGATATAGATATAGATATAGATATACTAGGATATATAAATATATAAATTGTTTGGTCATTTTTGGTTGGATCTGGCTCTCTGTAACTCCATTTGGGATTTCTTGGCAAAGATATTGGAGTAGTTTGTCATTTCCTTCTCCCATTTTGTTGTTTCTTTGTTCAGCTGTTTTTCAGTCATGTCTTACTCTTCATGACCACATTTGGAGTTTTTGCAGATACTAGAATGGTTTGCCATTTCCTTCTTCAGCTCAGTATATACATAATAAACTGAGAAAAACAGGGTTAAGTGACTTGCTCATGATAGTAAGTGTCTGAGGCCAGATTTGAACTCGAAAAGATGTGTCTTCTTGGCTCCAGGTCTGGCACCATCCACTACACCATCTAGCCTCTCAACACACAAATATATGTATATATTTGAATCTTATATATATGTATGTGTATATAAACATGTTATAATCTATTATATAATGTAATCACACAGATATATGAATGTATGTATATATACATACTTTCACATGTTTGCATATGTGCACATATGTGTACATAGGCCCTTTTTTCTGACCTCGGATTTTTTGTTAAGATAATATTCTGTTTTACATAATGTGTTATATATACATATATGTGCATACATATATACTTTTATATTTGGGTGCAAAAAAATCAACTATACCAGAATAGGATATGTAAAACAACGAGATTAATGTCAAAAAAAATTCCCAAGTCTTATAATATATAACAAAGCCAATATGATGAAACAGTGTGACCTCCAGTCTTAGGATTTATGAAAAGTGTTACATACTAATAAGACACCATGGTCATGAGGATAGAGTGCTGTCTTTAGAGCAAGCAAAACCTTGGTCCAAGGTCCATCTTTATCATATACAACTTGTGTGTCCCTGTAAACTCTAAAGTGAGCTATATAATGTCTCAGTACTCAACATCTTACAACTGTGAGTTATAGAGACATTTGAGAAACTTATCCAAGAGTTCCATATTCCAGTATTATCTTGTTAAAATCAATATATAGCATAAAACAACGGAAAGTATTCTCTTGTTCTAATACTTCCCTGGTCAGATAAAATCTGAGTTTTCTATTCAGCTGTAGGAACCACATTCAAGAACATACATTAACAAACCTTTGTTAAAAGATGAGATTAAACTTGTTATCGAGGGTCTAGAAAATATGCCATAGGAGGATCTACTAAAGGGACTGGTGATATTTATACTGAAGAAGGGGAAACTTAGCAGGGACATGATAGCTATTTTCAAATATGGTAATGGTTATACTCTTAAAGAGGGATTAGATATTCTATGCTTAGCTCCAGAGGGAAGAATTAGAACTAATGTTGATATGTTGTTGAGAATTAACTGTCAGTTCGATAAAGTAAAAAAATAAAATAAAATAAAATGGCCTTGTTTTGTGAGATAATGAGATTCCTTTCATGATGGACACTATAGTAGAAGCATCATGTCTACTAAAGAATATTGCAGAGGAGATTCCTTTCCACAAAGATGTTATCAGTGGAACACGCTGGGTTCACAACATACAGAATTAAAGAAGCACAAGAGCTTAATAAACTAAAAGATCTCAGTTATTAGAGCAAGAATTCATTATGTCACAAGAAATTCCTGGGAAAACTGGAAAGTAGCTTGGTAGAAAAAGGTAGAGACCAAAGTCTCCCACAATATGCTAAAATAAAAACAATGGATACATGATTTATACATAAAGGATGATGACATAAGAAAATTAGTGGAGCATGGAAGAAATTACCTGGCAGATCTATGATTAAGAAAGGAGTTTATGATCATACAAGACGGGAAAGTTCCACGAGACATAAAATAGATAATGTTGATCACATAAACTTTAAAAAATTTTGTACAAACAAAACCAATACAGACAAAATGAGAAAAAAAAAGCAGGAAACTTTCAAAAACCTATGCAGTTTCCCTTACAAAGGTTTATAAAATATTGGGAGATCTGATTCAAATTTACAAGAATAGCCATTCCCCAATTGATAAATGGTCAAAAGACATGAATAGGCAATTTTTAGAAGAAATTGACCATCAATAGCTTTATGAGAATAAAAATCCTAAATTCATAATAATTAGAGAAATTTAAATTAAAACAATTTAAGATATCACATCACACCCACCAGAAAAATAGGTACACTAATATAGCATGGGTGGAACTGTGAATCAATCCAAATAGTATTAGAAGAAATTAGGAACTATGTCCCTGAAGCTATAAAATTATTCATACTTTTTCAACCAGTGATACCCCTTGCAGGTCTACATCCCAATGAAATTTTTAAAAGAACTGAAAAAGGATCCATATTCTAAACCTATTTGTAGCAACTTTTTTTTGAGTGTGTGTGGTGGCAATGGATTGGAAACTGAGAGGATACCTGTCAATTGTGGAATTACTGAACATTTATGGTATATGAATATGATGAAATTCTGCTTCAACGTAAGAAATAATGAACAAGATGGATTCAGAAAAACAAAACAAAACAAAAATGCCTTAGAAGTCTTTTACGAACTAATACATATTGAAGTGAGCACAGCAAATAAAATAATTTATACAATTATTAATAATTAAATTAAATTCATAATATAATGATGATTAGCTTTGAAAGACTTAGTAACTAAGAAACACAATGACCCACCAAAATTCCAAAGGACTAGGATGAAACATGTTAACACCTCCACATAGAGAGCTAATGTACTCAGAATATAAATTAAATTATATTTTCTTCTTTTTTCTTGCTTTTTTGTGGGAACATGACTTATGTAGTAATTTACTTTGCTAGACTATATATATGTATATATATGTATATATATATGCATATACAGACACACACATATATATTTGAGTGTGTGTATATATGTATATATAATATATATTTAATAGGCTTTATTTTTCTTGCATTCTCAGTAAGTGAGAATGGGGGGGTGAAGGAGATAATTTTATACTAAAAATTTTAAATTCAAGTATGTATTGGCCTCTATCATCTCTGAGATCACTTTCAACTCCGAGAATCAGTTTCTATCAATCTGGACCCATCATAAATTACCCTGTCCTCTGTTTCACATCCCCAATGCTCTAAGTTGTACCATTCTTAACCTGAAGTAATATCAGTTAAGATACCAGAACATATCTACATAACTTAGAAATATTAAATTAGCCTTGCACACTAAGTTATGCTTTATACAGCATGAAGTAACAGCCATATGAGTTTCAATAGCCCAAGAATGATGGCAATTTGATGGAAAGAAACTAAAACTATTTAAGGAAATACTCCAGGCATAAAAGGGAAGAGTATTTTAAATTTGATTTCAGATCACCCTATTATTGAATAGAATTTTACCCCAAATTTGATATATTCTTCCTCTTTCACTGTCACCAGTTCTAGTCTTCTATGGTATTACAATTTTCTTAGGTTGACTAGATAGTTGTAGATAAAAGTCCTTCATTTTCCTTGCTCATCCAAGAAAAAGTTACTAAGAATGTAACAATAATAAAAATATAGCAAATTATATGTATATATATATGTGTGTGTGTGTGTGTGTGTGTATGTATGCATGTGTAACACCTACCATGTGCTAAACATTATGCTAAATGCTTTACAAATACTCACAAAACTCTTGGAACATAGGTACTATTAATTTCTCCATTTTACAGCCAAAGAAATTGAGGCAAAATAACTTATCCTACATCACATACTAAGTGTCTGAGGCTGGATTTGTATTCACGTCTTCCTAACTCTACACCTAGAACTCTGTCCACTGTGACATTTAGCTGCTTCACTATGGTGCTATAGTACCAGACTGTTTACAAAATGCTTTTCATGTATTATTTCATTCAAGCCACAGACACTACAGAAGAGATAAGAACTACAGAGAGAGAGACATTTAATCTTTCTTAGTTTCCTCACTTCTAAAATAATGCTAATAATACTAATACTATCATGTTCACTAGATATTTGAGTGGTAAATATTTGATAAATCATAACATATTGTTATAATTCATCTCATTCTCATATTTTTTATGTAGTTCAGATAGAAACAGTCCTAGCACAAGTCGATATCCTGAGTTAAAAGTAATGCTCAGTGATTAATGAATGAATTAATGATTTGGCAAAATCCAAGTAGCAATAACCTTAGGTAAGAAAGGAATAAGGTGAAGGGTATTTCAGTATCATAAAGAGAAGACTACAAAATATAGGAGAAGGGATACACAAATATTTTGGCTAGTGTTCTTGCAAAGAATGGATTTCTTACCTCCAGTGGACAAAGCAAAAGAAAATTTAATGAAGGCCAACATTACCATTTCTGTGCCTGGGCCTCAGCTTCAATGATTGATGATGAGATTTCAAGCATATTGTGACCCGCTAATTAGTTAGCACCCACCACTCACTAGGTTCATCATCATAAACTTATAACTCTTACTCTTTCAATTGAAATTGATAGTATCCTACCTTTGACAATTTGGTCACAAGGTAGGTCAAGTGAGTGTTTTGATAGCTTAGGGTGACCGATATGACTGCTGAGAAAATGATCCCCAGGAGATACTGACACAAAAATTATATTATGTGAAAGATCACTTAATATTAATGAAAATACTATTTTAAAACATTATGTTGCTCCATATACATACATGAGTCCCCCTGACAAAGTGTTCTATGGTTCTGCATCCACTAAAAACCTACAACTGATGAGCCCTCCCTCATGTATATGTTCTTGCTAGTCATGCAGAGGATGCTATTATTTTAAAGCAAGGAGATTTAATGATGTAAAATCAAATGAAAAGTCATGATGCACCATTTACATAGATGTCACAAACCAAAATCTTTTAGAAACAAACACTTTACCAGTAAAAAGGATGAACACAAGTAGCAAATGTATTTGTTGAGGCACAGATATAGCAAACACAATTCACCAGGATCAAAACATGGAGGGATATCACTAGAGTGATATCATTGTTTCTTTGCCTCTACCCACACTTTGTACTTATTTCACGTGGGGTTCAGTCATCTATGGGCATAATATCTGCAGGCAAGAAGACATGGTATGTGGTTTCTGCTGCCTGTGCTCATTGACATTATGGGCTTTGTTTCATGAGATTAAAAGAAATAAATCACATTCTCATATTGTCACTGTTGGATAGGGTCCCACAAGCCCATGGTCTCTGCTGGTCACTGCTAGCAGAATGGCTTTACTGGGAACAAAATTTTGCAGAATCTTTCTTCCAGTTTCTTACTTCAGTCAGAATCCTTATCTCTGTTAACAAACTCTTGCCCAGAAGAAGAAAATTGCCTCTTCCACATCACTTTCCATTTACAGAGCAGAGATTTAAGCTAAAAATCTTTTTTGCAAGAGTAAGGTTCTTACACAACCAAACTCAAAGATTACAGATACAGAAATGCTTTAGATCTATTTTTATCATGCGATAAGTAGAGTTTGTCAGTCCTCAGAGCCTTGACAATGGGAGGAGTCACTTTCCAAAAGGAGAGTTCCTGCTTCAAGGACTGCATTTGTTGGAATACAGGACAGCCATCTAGCTAAGTGGCGTCCAAAGACTTTAAGTCACCAACCCTCTTCATCCATTTCCTTCTCAACCAGGGCAGAGTCTCTGTCTCCAGATTGTCTAAGACAAGCTAATAAAATTATTTTAACTACCTATTTTTAAATCAGAATATAAAACTATCTGCAGGCATCTTCAATGTTTAGACTGCCATTTCCAAAAATAGAGAAGGGCATTCTGGCCTTTACCTCCCATACCCACCCTTGTTTCCTCATCACAGATATTTTTTGTATCCAGTGTGAAAGAATGGGAAGAATGTCTTTGCAGAGAGGTCGTGTACTCACCTTTAGATGAGAAATAAGGCATATATTCTTATGTAATGAAATATTTCTGAAGAGTACTCTATGTGAAATAGTTCTGAGGATTTTAACAGTGTTTGAAAATGTTGCGTCTATTTTCATGAAACACACATATATGACCTATAACATAGGTGAAATATATAGATATACACATATATGCATATGGATCTACATGTATATACATATATGAAAAGGTATATATATATATATATAATATATATATATAAATATATTTAAATATTATTCTTTTTCCCCCCTCTGGTTTCCCCTGTGCCTGTAACATTCTCCCTTTTCTGCTTTGCCTACTGACTTTCCTGGCTTCCTTCAAGTACCCAATTAAAATCTCATCTTTTATGAAAAATCTCATCTTTTATGAGATTTTGTTTACTAAACATTTTATTGAGATTTTACTTATTGATGATGTTTTACTTACTAAACTCTCTTAATTCTAGTACCTTCTCTGCATTATTCATTTCATAGTTATCCCACATATGGCTATATATACATATACATATATATGTGTGTTTGTATGCGTATGTATGCATGTATAAACACATACACACAAACATATAGTACATGTATATACATGTATGTCTGTATCTGCATGTCTTGAGTGGTTTTCATGTTCATATCCAGTGGGTTAAAGCAAACAGAGTTTAAATGACTTGCCCAAGGTCACATAGTAAATGTCTGAGGCTGGATTTGAACTCAGGTCACAAATAAAAGTTGATATGGAGTATGAAAGAAAAGAGAGATGGCCAAACTTTGTCTACTTTAAAAAAAGTCATCTCTCTATTATTATTGAGAGTCTATCAAAATGTCTATTCATAGAAATACAATCTTTCTGCTCCCTATTGACATTGGTTTTTGCCCTACAGGCTTCTGTACTTTTGAGTCTACTCATCTTGCCTGCCCACAGGAATGATATGAGATGACCCCACCACTTGTGGTTTAACTCTGGTCCTTCAGTACCATTGCTTCCTTTGACCAAATGCCTGCTTAGATTTCTTCTCCACCTTAGAGATCAAACCCTCCCAAAATGAACCCTCGCTAATTAGTTATCTCAAAAAAATATAATTATTCCCCCCATCTTCTACCACCACCATCCTTTTTTAAATATACCACTACCACATATGATAATAGCAGTTATAGCTAGAAGATACCTCAAAAATTTGTGTAGTTCCAATCCCTCCCTTTTGTTTTACAAATAGGGGGAAAGATGGATAGAAAAGTTAGGATGCTTTGCCCTAGGTCACAAAAAGGGTTCATTCAATCTGTGTAGATCATTCAATCAAAGTCCTGGTAGATATTATCTGTAGAACCCCATGTCACTCCCTTTCCTTCCTCAATGATTTCAATTTGGTTCACAATTTTTTCTTCCAGGAACTATTCTTACATCCCACCTCAGCAACACAGAGGGATAATCATATCCTCGATCCCACCATCACCTAAAAAGGTACCACCTCGATGTTCAGGAATTCTCAGTTTCCCTTATGTGACTATAATTAATTGGCTTTTCACCTCTCCCTCTGCCTTCTGTTATATAACCTTACTCTTCATCTGCACCATGACCTCCATTCCCTTGACCCCTCAATTCTCCTTCAGGCCATCTCCCCTGCATTAACCACTTTCTCCTCTTCTCCCTATCTTCACTCCTTGATGAACCAATTCAATTCAATACTGTCCTCCTGTCTTAAATCTCTAGTTGCATTATGTCAATAATTAGGCCCAGCCAAAACTTAGCCATGGATTGCTCCCATTATATACTTTATTTGTGTCTACACATATGTAGCTGAATGAATGGGGGGAAAATCATATAACTCTTCTGACTGGGTTCACTACAAATTTATGTTACATAACCACAACTGGGCCCTCACCACTCTCCAGAATACATCTTTTAAACCTTTTCATCCCTGATCAAACCTCCCATGTCCCCCTTCCTCTCATTCTCATCTGAGTACTTTGTCTCATATTTTATAGAAAAAAATTAAACAATTAGATGTAAACTCCCTCTTTCCACTCTTCCTCATTTCCTATCACTCCAATGACTTCTGTTATTTTCTCCTCCTTCACTCTTATTTCACAATATGGAATGGTCTTACTCCTTACCAAGGCAAACCTTTCTATTTGTTCAAGAGATCCTATTCCATCATTTATCCTCTAACAGCTTGCCCCCCTCTGTCATTTCCACTCTTTCACTTATTTTCTCTTTTTTTTATTTTGTCAATTGGATTTTTAAAGGAATTGTTCACTTTTTCTTCTATCTCTCTGATTTGACTTTTAAAATCCTTCTTGAGATCTTCCAAGAAGATTTTTTGGTTTATTTTGGTTTATTCCCCTTTGAGTTTTCAGATGTGGGTATATTGAAAATGTTATCCTCTCTTGAATTTGTGTTTTTTTCTTTCACTTTTTTATTAATTTATTTTGATTTATCAACAATCACTTCCATAGGCTTTTGAGTTTTAAATTTTTCTTCACCTCCCTTCCATCTCCCTCCACAAGATGGCACCCAATCTGATATAGGCTATACATACACATTCCTATTAAACATATTTTCACATTAGTGATGTTGTAAGGAAGAATTAAAACCAATAGGAGGAACCACAAGAAAGAGAAAACAAAACAAAACAGAAAAAAAATAGCAAATCGTATGCTTCTATTTACATTCAAACTCCATAGTTCTATCTTTGGATGTGGATAGCATTTTCCATCACAAGGCCTTTGGAGATGTCTTAGATCCTTACATTGCTGAGGACTAAGTTTATCAATGTTAGTCATCATACAACATGGCTGTTACTATATACAATGTTCTTCTGGTTCTGCTCACTTCAGTCAGAATCACTCCATAGAAGACTTTCCAGGTTTTTCTGAAGTCAGCCTGTTCATCATTTCTTATAGCACAATAGTATTCCATTACATTCATATGCCACGACTTGTTCAGCCATTCCCCAATTGATGGGCATGCTCTCAATTTCCAGTTCTTTGGCACCACAAAAAGGGTTGCTATGAATATTTTTGTACATGTAGGTCCTGTTCCCATTTTGTGTGATCTCTTTGGGATATAGCCCTAGAAGTGCTATTGCTGTGTCAAAGGGTATGCACATTTTTATAGCCCTTTGGCCATCATTCCAAATTGCTCTCTGAAATGGTTGGATCATTTTACAACTCCACCAACGATGCATTAGTGTTCCAATTTCCCCACATCTTCTACAACATTTTTCACTTTCCTGTTTTGTCATGTTGGCCAATCTGATAGGTGTGATGTGGTACCTCGGAGTTGTTTTGATTTCCATTTCTCTGATCAATAGTGATTTAGAGCATTTTTTTTTCATATGACTATAGATGCCTTTAACTTCTTCATCTGAAAACTGCTTATTCATATCTTTTGATCATTTATCAATTGGAGAATCACTTGTATTCTTATAAATTTGACTTAATTCTCTATATATGTTAGAAATGAGACCCTTATCAGAGAAACTGGTTGTAAAAATCTTTCCCAATTTTCTACTTTCCTTCTAATCTTAGTTGCATGGGTTGTTTGTGCAAAAACTTTTCAATTTAATATAATCAAAGTTATCCATTTTTAATTTTGTAATGTTCTCTATGTCCTATTTGGTTATAAATTCTTCTGTTCTCCATAAATCTAACAGGTAAACTATTCCTTGCTCTCTCAGTTTGCTGATAGCATCAGCCTTTATATCTAAATCATGAACCCATTTTGATTTTATATTGGTATATGACATGAGATTTTTGCGCTACACCTAGTTTCTGCCATACTCTTTTCCAGTTTTCCCAGCAAGTTTTTGTCAAATAGCGAGTTCTTATCCCAGAAGCTGAGGTCTTTGGGTTTATCAAATAGTAGATTACTATGGTCATTGACTATTGTATCTTGCATCCCTAACCTATTCCACTGATCCACCATTCTATTTCTTAGCCAGTACCAAAGAGTTTTGATGATTGCTGCTTTATAATACAATTTAAGATCTGGAATAGCTAGGCCACTTTCCCCTGAATTTTTTTCATTGGTTCCCCTGATATTCTGGAACTTTTGTTATTCCAAATGAATCTTGCTATTATTTTTTCTGACTCTATCAAATAATTTTTGGTAGTTTGATTGGTATGGCACCGAATAAGTAAATTAACTTAGGTAGAATTGTCATTTTTATTATATTAGCTCAGCCTACCCATGAGCAACTGATATTTTTCCAATTATTTAGATCTGACTTTATTTGTGTGAAAAGTGTTTTGCAATTGTGTTCATAGAGTTCCTAGGTTTGTTTCAATAGGTAGACTCCTAAATATTCTATAATGTCTACAGTAACTTTGAATGGAATTTCTCTTTCTATCTCTTGCTGTTGGGATTTGTTGGTAATATATAGAAATGTTGATGATTTATGTGGTTTATTTTATAGCCTACAACTTTGCTAAAGTTGTTTATTATTTCAAGTAGCTTTTTACTTGAGTCTCTAGGATTCTCTAAGTATATCATCATATCATCTGCAAAGAATGATAGCTTTGTTTCTTCTTTGCCTATTTTAATACCTTCAATTTCTTTTTCTTCTCTTATCGCTAAAGCTAATGTTTCCAGTATATTGTACAACAATGGTGATAATGGACATCCTTGTCTGAATTTGTGTTTTCATCTTATCTGTCACCAAGATAGTTCTTCTCTTTCGTCATTATTTTTCTATGTTGCTTCTTGCTTGTGTTGTTTGCCTTTTGTCTGGCTTTTAAAGTTGGTCTCTGCTTCTGGGGCACGGGGGGCAATGACCCAGCCTTCTTGTGCTGGGGTCTGGAGGCCTGGTTACTGGTTTTGTGTGATGGGGCCTCAGATGTTGGCAGCTGGAGGCTGTAGGTGTCTGGTAGTTTAGCTGGTGCTGAGCTGGAGCTGCTGGTGGTGGTTGTTGTGTGTCTGGTATTGATGGTTTCCTGCTCCACTGCTGGACAGCTCAGAATATCCTGCTGGTTTGCTGAAGTGGGGCTTGCCACTGACTTGCCTCCAGTTTCGTATTGGTCCCCTTCAACCACAGTAAGAGGGACATTTCCCATTAATTCCCTTAGCCTCCTGAGCTAAAAGACTGCTGTATCTCATCTTTCTGCTGGCTCTACTATTCCATAATTTTCCCTGGGACAATATTCTCAGGCTTTTTAAAGGTTAATAAGGGAGTGTGAGAGTGACTTACTGCTTATCCTTCCATCTTGGCTCCTGGAAGTCAAAATAGGTGACTTTCAAATACTCCATGCATGGTATGATAGCTCTGGAAGCAGCCATTGCTGCTGCTGCTGATTCAGTCACTCCCATGGCCTACTCCTGATTTGTTTGGCCAAGGCTGGACCGCACTCCTCTCCCAACCAGGTCCTACAGGCTTTTCTCACTGACCTTCTAAGTTGTCTTTGGCATTTGTGGGTTAACAAATCTGGAAATTGCTACTGCTGCCAGTGATTCAGTCCTCCCAGGGTTGCTGGTGTCTGGTATGCATTTATGTGGCCAGTGCTTCACTGTGCTTCTCTCTCTGCCAGGTGTAGCAGAACCTTCCTGTTGACCTTTCAGCTTGTCTTGGACTGGAAATCTGTCTCACTCTGTCTCTTTGTGGGTTCTGCCTTTCTAGAATTTGTTCAGGGTTGCTTTTTAAAGGTATTTAAAGGGGTTTGAGGTAGAGCTCAGGTGAGTCTCTACTTTCATCCACCATCTTAGCTCAGCCCTCTTTCACTTATTTTCAATCTTCCCCTCCCTACTGACTGAATTCCTATAGCCTACAGACAAGTCCATGCATCTCTCATCCTGGGGGAAAAAACAAAAACAAAACAAAAACAAAAACAGCAAAAAAAAAAAAAACCTCACTTGATCCTTCAATCTGTGCTAATTCTCATCTTACAACTCTTTTGCCCTTTGTTCCTAAACTCCTTAATAAAGCTCTCTACAATAGATGACTACATTTTCTCTCCTTAAACCCTTACAATCTGATTTCTGACCTTATAATTCCACCAAAACTGTTTTCTTCAAAATTAATAATGATCTCTTCGTGGATAAATTCAATGGCCTTTTCTCAATTCTCATTGTCCTTGACCCCTTTGCCATTTTTGACACTATGAATCACTCTCTCCTCTTTTTCTCTCAGTTTCCAGGACATCATATAATATATACAGTATATATCTATAGATAGATGGACAGATAGATAGATAGATAGATAGATAGATAGATAGATAGATAGATAGA